>NC_079436.1:10193901-10371401 GCF_903798145.1 Danio aesculapii | reverse complement strand
TTTTAACCAGTTAAATGTAACTAATGCGATTTAATAATAGTAATATTATTATTTAATAGGGATGCGCGCCCAGCGAGGTTGCGGAAAAAAAAAAACGGGATCGCTAGCATTACAGCGAGGGAATGACATCCGATATGGTACAGAGTTTGTTTGTCTTAGAAATAAGTTATATTGATTACATATTATATATTATTTACATAATACTTTCAGCGTATTATAACGCTTGTCACCCAGTGATAAGCACAGTTATTCGGCAAAATTATGCTAAAGTGAGCGGCGTTCGTCTGACAGGTCCATTTGCGATAGCACCCTCCCAATGGATATGGATAAGACGAAATGGCCAAGCATCCAGCCCCAAATATACAACTCATTGAAACTCAAGTGATTTTACAAGAGAGAAGTTAAAGGCCTACAAGTCTTTGGATGCCTACAATTTTGTTCTGTGTGGTCGTGGGCAAGAAATAATGTTCCATGATTACCAGATTCAAAACTCTGTAGTGTTAAAAACCAAGATTCTGCCTAGCCAAAGGACAAGGAAAGAAGACGGAGCTAGGCTGGGTAATCATCAACAAGCAAAACAACTGCATTCTGATAGCGAACTGCACCTGTACGTCAGGGTATGTGAACTTACACTTTTACATTTCATTCTGAGCATTCAGTGTCCACAGTTTAATTCACCATATTTAACTGCTTTTGCTGAAATCATTGCTGCAATCAAAAATGAGTAATGTGTATGATTCAGCATATCGTTAACTAACCTGATATGAAATGAGAACTGCAGAGTCCAGCATTTTTAATTAGGTTCCTCACTCCATTCAGCTCCCTTTTAGCCAAAGATGTCTGCGGTTGGCATTAAAAGCAGTGTGATTCAGTTGGTTTAAAGCATAGGTGCCAAAACTTTGTCCCGGAGGGCCAGTGTCCTGCAGATTTTAGCTCCAACTTGCCTCAACACACCTGTAAGCATGTTTCTGAAATTGCATACTTCCATACTATAGTGTACGCTAAAAACAGTATGCGACCCGAGTAGTATGTCCGAATTCACAGAATTCGAAAAACAGTATGTGAAAAGTACCTGGATCACCTATTACTTCCGGCGAGGATTCTGAAGTGCACATCTGATGGACGCTACACTATCCTATGATGCACCGCATGATAATTCATGAATGGAAGTGAAACGATGCAACTCGATGTAGGTCACGTGATAATGACAAAATGGTTCCATTCATACTACTCACATTCATACTTCATGGAACGTACTTTGGTAAATTCTAATTTCAATGCAGTACCTACTGAGTAATAGGCTATTTTGGACGCAGCCCAAGTTTAGGCACCCCTAGTTTAAAGCTTTGAAAATCTTTGTTTCTCTCATCACTACTTCTGTCAGTGTAGAGAATGAGAGAGCTCTCAGATTCAATCCAAAATACCTTAATTTGGGTTCTGAAGACAGGGGAAGACAGCGCAAGCTTTGGATTGGCTGGCTTGGTAGGCGATGATGAGGCATGGGTGGTGCTGAGAGGGTTTACGAGTGTCGAGTCCCGTGAAATAGCTCCAGATAGAAACTTTTGTTTTGTGTTTACCTTATGATTAAAGTTGTGCAACGTCCGCCGGTTTCTGCCTCTGAGCAAGTTTGAGCTACGTTTACATAAAGGTACGTTCAGAAAAAAACAAAACACCCACAAAGAAAGTCAACACTGAGGAACATAAAAGCCTACTGCCAGCTAGCGTTTCGGGAGTGTTATTGCAGAGTAACCCAAACAGCACGCAGAAGTATAAATGCACAGCTACACACAAGACAGGCACAGAAGGTCACGCCAATCACTCGACGCTGAAGTATAAACCAGCCTTTAGAGTCAGCTGTGATCATCTCCGTCTAATGGAGAGCTCTCAGATTTCTTCTAAAATATCTTCATTTGTGTTCTGAAGATGAACAAAGGTCTCAGAGGATTGAAACTAAATGAAGGTGATTAATAACAGAATTCAACATTTTTGGGTGAACTAACCCTTTAAGTAATAGCATTAAGGCAAAAAATAAACAAAATAAAAAACAATATTATATGTTTCACTTTGCTCTGAAAGGAGTAGAACACAAATATCCAGCCTGATGAGGAAACGTCACTATTTTACGTTTTGTCAGTTTAGTGGCTAATTTGTACAAGTTCAGTTGTACGAAAATGTGTGATTTTTAAAAGGAGGCGTGGTATTAAACCCCAACCCCTAAACCCAACCATCATTGGGGCATAAGCAAATCGTACGAATGAGATCATACGAATTAGCAAATCAAAAAGTTACGAATTGCCGTGAGATAGCACTGAAAAATGAATGGGAAAAGAAATGCTTTAACCAGGCGTACAGAGTGAGTCATGATTTTATGGAATGTCATTTAAATCACAATTAATACATTTGATAATTTTCATACAAAGAATCCATACAAGTGCTGTAAGGCTTCGGGAATGTGCGGCATGACGTGCGAGTCCATAAAGCCCACTTCTGACAAATATGAGAGAAGTTTTAAGTGGAAGGAATTTCCCTTGGTTTAACTTTGAAAGTGATTGAGACAGAATCTGATTGTGTAAAAATGTTGTAAACGTGTGCAGGGGTTACAAACTGTCTTCCTGAAGAGCTGCAGATCTCAACTGTGTTTTTACAAAAGCAGAAATACTACAGCTAAACACTACCTGACAAAAGTCTATCCAAGTTTTAGGAACGACAAATAATAACTTGACTTCTAGTTGATCATTTGCTATAAGAAGTGGCTTATATGAAAGGCAAAGGCCTCGAGATTACACTTATTTGACCAAAATACTATCATATTATGTCTTGGTTTTTAATTATTCAATTAGGACAGTAAGGTCTGACTTTGCTTAGCATTCTTTGAATTCATCTTCAATGCCTCCTCTTTCATCTTACCCCAGACATGCTCAATAATGTTTATGTCTGGTGACGGCGCTGGCCAATCCTGGAGCAACTTGACCTTCTTTGTTTTCTGGAACTTTGATGTGGAGGCTGAAGTATGAGAAGGAGCGCTATCCTGCTGAAGAATTTGCCCTCTCCTGGGGTTTGTAATGTAATGGGCAGCACAAATGTCTTGATACCTCAGGCTGTTGATGTTGCCATCCACTCTGCAGATCTCTCGCACGCCCCCATACTGAATGTAACCCCAAACCATGATTTTTCCCTTACCAAACTTGACTGATTTCTATGAGAATTTTGGGTCCATGCAGTTTCCAATAAGTCTTCTGCAGTATTTTTTGAAAAATCAACCTTCTGCCACTTTTCCAAATGATCAACAAGAAGTTATTATTTGTTGCTCTTACCACTGGGACCGATGACAAGACTTCTGTCAGGTAGTGTAGATTGAAGAACCATTGATAACAGTGGTCTGTATTATCAATAGCTATGTTGGATGGAAACATGGCTAGTGTCTGTGTGTCAATATGTACACACTATATTCCCAAAAGTTCATCTATCTTCACATGCAAATGAGATTTAATGACATCATAAAATTATCCGTAGAGTAAATGGGTTTATGTTTATGTGACCATTCTTTTAGAAGCTCTTTTGTGAGGTCAGGCACTGATGTTGGACGAGAAGGCCTGGTTTGCAGTCTACTTTCTAATTCATCACAAGGGTGATCATTCGGGTTGAGGTCAGGGCTCTGTGCAGGCCAGTCCATTTCCGCAGACTCTTCCATATCTTTACAGAGCTCACTTTGTGCAGTCCTGATGGACCATCCAGAAACTGTTCCCACAAAATTGGGAGCATTAAATTGTCCAAAATATCTTAGTTTGCTGAAGCATCAAGAGTTCCTTTCACTTTATCTAAGGGGCAAAGCATAACCCCTGAAAAACTATTTTATTACAAGACTGTTGTAGTTTTTGTATATATTTAACAGTTAGCCTATAGTGCAGCTCTTCGTGTAAGACATTGCAAACCCTGCTCATTTACAGCCTCCCAAAAACACTCGAGTCACACTTTTAAAATGTACAATTTGTATAAATAATAGAATTTATACCCATTTAAACCACAAATAAATAAATAATGCTAGGGCTTTTCCTAGCAGTTCTCTTCTTTTTACCAACTGGTGGTGATTTGGATTATTTTTAATGGTAAAATAGTTTCAGAAGATCCAAAACCTTCTTGGGATCAATGTATTGTGGTTTAATCGCAAATCTGTTAATGATTGAAACAGAGAAAGCTTAGAAAAAAAAGAAAAACCATCTCAGCAGCATAATAAAACACCACAAATTCCCATTCCACTGTCCATGAAGATTGTTCGCCGCCTCAGTGAAAAGGACACAAAGATACCGATCCACACACTTGATTGAGAAGCTCAGCCATCTGAGGGTTGACAGAGTTCAGCAAATCCCTTTTAGCAGGTCCAAAGATTCCCAACCCAGCTAATTCACACGCATGCTCCAAAGATGAAGGAAAACCAGCGTCTTGCACCTCAGTTTGGGTCTCTAGACGTTGGTCTCCAGGCCGTTCATGTCAATGGTACAGTGCTCTTTGTCTTTCTGGTCTCTTTTGTAACGGAGTGGAGACAGATGAGAGCTCTTCTTGTCTGCGGGCCGGATGCCCTCCTCCAGCTGCATGAGGCGGGCCACGTCGGGCGCCAGGTGCTCGGGTTTCCTCATGGGGCCTGGAGGAGGAGGCTGGAAGCAGCCGTTCTTCTGATAGGACATCATCTGCTGGATGCTGATCATGGGTTTGGTCTCACAGATGAGCGGAATCTGTGGAGAGAAGACAAATATGTTACTTTATAGCTACTGCTGAGGGTACTTATGGCTGAATTATACTTCTGTGTCGAGTGATCGCCTTAACCAAAGGTCAATTTGGAGAATAAAACTCCGCCTTCTAGTACAGGAGCCAATCATCGATTGTTATAAACTGGTGATTCTGCAGGGGAGGAGCTCAGACTAGTGATGGGAAATTTGGGTCATTTTACTGACTGAGACCTTTGAGTTTCGTTCATCAACGATGCCCAGCTATGACTCAGGACACTGTTCATATTTCTGCCGCACCACAGAGCGCTATCTGAATAATTTTATTTTAAATAACATGTGTAGCCCAGTGAAGGACCACGAACTGCCAAGGAATGGATCTGCAACTGATTTGTCAACAAATCAGGTGAATCCAGAATGTCTGTGCAAGATGATCAACTGCTGGAAGTTCGTTGTTATTTCCAATGGAGCTGCACAGCTTGTGCACCCATATTGGGAGCGACGCACTTGTGCCTTCCAGGCGCACTTAGTTGAAAACATCTTCAAAATGCTGTGAGCACACGACGAGTCATATGGCAAGAACTGACAGATCAGCTTTATATTTTGTATGAAATATGCACATTTCGATAGACTTATCTCAGACAAACTTCAGTGCTTTTATATTGTATCAGAGTTGCAACAATGTTTTGTCAGCTTGTCATCCTCTGAGAAAATGGTTGATGATCTTAGCTAGTACAGACTGGTCGAACATAAAAATAAAAATTTTTAACACCTTTTTGAGCATAATATTTCATTCATTTCAGGATCTTCCCATTCAAAAAACTTGATCTTGAAAAGCCAAAGCCAATATAAGATGCATTGTAAAAAATGTAATGACAAAAAGTCAAGACAATAAATATTTAGATGTTGCTTAAACTTATTCTAATTTCACATGTTTAAGTTATTAAAGTTTTTTTATTAATTTTTAAGTCACTACATTTTTTCAGATATACAAAGTCTAACTTAATATTTTTTTGTCAGTTTGATTGATGTAAATTGAGATGATTTAAAGTGTAGCAGTAAGTAAACAGGTGATTCCTTTAGGTGATTTTAGATCACATAATGCATATTTTTACTATTCAGAACCTCCATAAACTCTCTCTCACCTCTTCGCCCTCCTTCACGAAGTCTTTTCTGCAAATGTGTGCCATGATTCCTGTGGCCAGAGCATCCCCCATCACATTCACCATCGTCCTGAAGCGATCCCTATTGAGTTACAGGAGCAGAATCATAAATGAACTCTTATGATGGAAAGGAATTGAACAGAGACAGAATTCCTGTATGTTCAGTTTTCTTACAGGGCCCAATCCACTGCGATAATAAGAGTGATGTCATCTGTAGGAAGTCCCACTGAGGTTAACACTATCACCATGGTTACCAGACCAGCCTGCGGAATCCCAGCAGCACCGATACTGGCTGCTGTCGCTGTAATGCTAAGTAAGAATAAAAAATATATAAATATAAAGCATATAATATATAAAATATAATATAAGTATATAATATAAATAAACAATGCTTATTTCAGTGTTATATATATATATATATATATATATATATATATATATATATAGCCGTATATATTTGCCAATAAAAATAACAACATCTGTACAGCCTCTTCAAACTTGTGTATTATTCCGCCCACATAGAGTGACTGCAGATGAATAAACTCACTACAGTTTGACAACTATTGCAGCTGTTGGTCAACAATGTACTTTTGAGGCTTTTTTAGGTGAGAATGTAGTTTGTTTAGATTGCATCTATACAGTTTATTGATAAGGATAGTGCCTAGTTTGAATATTCATAATTTTTTAAACAGTGCATCTATGGCCGTTCAGCCTTATAATCTTAAAATGTCAGCAAAATCCCCTGTTTTGTCATCACTTTAGACATTACGCTAGAGAATCATTCAAATACTAGCTCTAAAGTGACGTTTAGGAAGTAGTAATGGTTTCTGCTGTTCTGACGTCAGCTGTATGAATGGCGGAAGAAAGTAGTTCCTCTTAAAAGGATTTTTGAGACTCTCCAACTTTGATTTTCTTTTTATATACATGATTATGCTGTCGAACTGTTGTAAAACCAATATCACACTCACCAGTGGGTGTGGCTGTATAGTGTCACTGGTGGGACACTAAGGCACTCTGCCAGTGGCCTTGAGGCAACAATGCCTTGAGGCCTCCACCAGTGCCAATATACAGCCAAATCACACTGCTACTCTTACTCGTACACTGCAACTTTATATATAAAATTAAGTTGATTTATCCAACATAATCCACAGCAATTCACAACTTTTTAATTTAGTGGCTAATTCGTATGAAATCCTACGATCAATTTAGTTTACAATTTAGTATGATTTTCCCACAATCTCCCAATGACGGTTGGGTTTAGGGGTGGGGTTTGGTGCCACACCTCCTTTTTAAAATCGTACATTTTTGTACGACTGAATTTGAATTCATATGAATTAGCCACTAAACTGACAAATGTAAAATACTTACGTTTCCCTGTGAGATCAGGCTGGATTTATCAGTCAAACAGTAACAAAGTAATTTTTTTGTTTTTTGTACGTTTTACTCAACAATGTAGGACTGAATAAAATACATGCTTTTAAACTGTGCTTTAACACTAGATTTTTAATTATAAGTTGTATGACAACATTTCTGTTCCTACACAACAGTGCTATTAAGGTACCTCAGTAGTATTAGAAATCATAAAAATGAATTTGTGATTAACTAAAATTAACAAAGTTATGCGATGCCGACACTAAATTTAGATGTTCATTTACATAGGATTAGTATTGATTTGAAGCTTATACTGTAGAAATGATTGGAACAAACTTTTCTTGGAAATAGGCCCATTCTAGAAAGTTAAAACAGTTGAGCTTTACCAATTTTAAAAAACATTCAGCTCTGGGTTTAGTGGGAGCACTTTTAGCTTAGCTTAGCGTAGTAGATCATTGAATCGAATTAGACCATCCAAAAATACAAGCAAGCAGGCAAGAGTTTTGATAATTTTCCTATTTAAGAGTTGACACTTTTGTAGTTACATTGTGTACTAAGATCAAAGAAAAGTTGCTATATTCAAGCCATGGAACAGCAACGAGTTTTATTGATTATTACACCAGAGTAAGAATAGAGCTCCTATATACTAGCCATATTTACCTAGAAAATAGCAACTTTTCATTTTCAATCGGTCTTAGTATTAATCTGATTCAATGATTTATGCTAAGCTAAGCTAGAGAAATTCAATTATGACCCTGAAACCATACTTGCCAACACTCCAGTTTTTCCCGTGAGTCTCCCGTATTTCAGACCCATCTCCCGCCCATCTCCCATAATGTTCTGTCTCCCGGAGTTCCATTTGCTCCTCAGCTTTTTGGTACAGTCCGGCTAGCTTTTTGGTTCGGTCACCATGCGCACCGAACCCAACGCACAACCATCTTCATACCCGCTCCCCGCTCTTTAGTTTGTGCGCACCTCTTTACTTTGCGCACAGCCCCCACCCGCCCCCGCTCTTCACTTTGCGCGCACCCCTGGATAAAATCTCCTGGATTTTTAGATCTGAATGTTGGCAAGTATGCCTGAAACACACAAACAAAAGATAACTAATGATAATGAATGTGAGGTTTTATTGTCGGAGGTGGAAGCCTAAAAAAAAAATTTGCATAATTCAGTAAGGACTAATCTGGGTTTTTTTTTTTTGACCTAAAGCGACTGAACAGCTATTGGTTACTCTCAGCAAACATATCTGTGTGGTCTCTAAATGATCACACAACACAATGTCTTCAAGCTGTACCAAGGATAGATCAGGCGATTGCTGTTAGGACCAGTATTATCAATTTTTAATGAGTAGTTACTTTTCACCCTGTAAGTAAACAACATCTAATTAAACCTAGAGTTCTTCACACATGCTTATAAGGTTTACATGATTATTGCGAATGTGGTATGAGTTCTTAATTTTCTTCGTACACTTTTTTTTACATGACTTATTTATTCATTATTTTGATGACTGAACTATTGATCGTCCCTGTCACCATAACCTACAGCACCTTATGTTCCCTTACCTGATGGTGATGATCTGGCCAAAGTCCAGCTCGTAGTTGTTGACTTGAGCGATAAATATGGCCGCCACAGCTTCATATAGTGCAGTGCCATCCATGTTGATGGTGGCACCGACAGGAAGTACAAAGCGGATGATGCGGCGGTCGATGTGGTTGTTCTCCAGGAGGCACTTAAAGGTGATAGGCAGCGTGGCGGAGCTGTGAACACAAGAATGGTGAAGTTTGTGGGTAAGTTTTGTGCTATTTTCAATCCAATTAAATCCCTGGAATACACTACACAGCTTTGGGCTAAGATTCATTGCCCTGTGTTGCAGTTTTGAAGATTTCATATTTTAGCAGCCAGAGAATATGATGGCTGTAGACACTGATTTATCTTTTTATTAAAAGATTTATTTATTTGTCTGAATCTATCCAGAATATAAAGGGTTCATGTGAGTTCTCTGTTGTCCCCAGAATGCGTCTGTGAAGTTTCAGCTAAAAAGTATCCCACAGAAGATTTATTACTAAAAAACTTGTGTATTTATTATGAATAAACGTAAAATAATTCAGATTGCAAGTGTGTTCAAGGTAAAACTAAACGTGTAGCTTTTAAAAATACATTTAACCAATATGAAGACAATGGGCTCTATTTGAATAATCCAAGCATAGGTCTAAAGCCTATGGCAGCTGCACTTAGGGCATGACTGAATTCAATTTCGCTATTTTAAGGACTGAAAAAACAGTCAGCGCACCCAGCACACGGTCTAAAACTGTTATCCTTATGCTGTGTTCACACAAGACGTGGCATGCAAGAATAAGTTGCAATATTTGCTCGTAAATAGCCGTGTGAACATTTTGATTTTACTCTATTCATTTGCGCATTAAACTTGCTTCATTCGCGCATCAAATTCACTTCATAATAGATGCGAATTCGCGTCACGGCAGGGCTTCTGTCTGTTTTTCTCCAGTTTCATTGCTTAAATGGCTAACATACAGCTGAAGTCAGAAGTATTAGACCCCTTTTTGATTTTTTTCAACTGATGTTTAACAGAGCAAGGAAATATTAACAGTATGTCTGATAATATTTTTTCTTCTGGAGAAAGTCTGATTTGTTTTATTTCAGCTAGAATAAAAGCAGTTTTAAATTTTTTTTAAATCCATTTTAAGGTCATAATTATTATCCTCTTTAAGCTATACATTTTTTTTATATTCTACAAAACAAACCATCGTTATACAATAACTTGCCTAATTAACCTAACCTGCCTAGTTAACCAAATTAACCTAGTTAAAATCTTTAAATGTCACTTTAAGCTGTATAGAAGTGTCTTGAAAAATATCCAGTAAAATATTATTTACTGTCATCATTGCAAAGATAAAATAAATCAGTTATTAAAAATGAGTTATTAAAACTATAGAAATGTTTAGAAATGTGCTGAAAAAATCTGCTATCCGTTAAACAGAAATTGTGGGAAAAAATAAACGGGGGCTAATAATTCTGACTTCAACTGTATATTTTATTGAAAGAATAGCTATGCTTTATGTGCTTTAGCAAGGCTGAAACACAGCATAGATTCATTTGGCGCCATGTCTGACTCCACTAGGTCCTTTAAGAGGTGCACCCAGCTCTGTGAGTTCATCAACTCCTCCAGAAACTGTACCTGGACAATGGTAAGGCTTTCAGCGGTTGCTTCAGACTGAGCCGAGACCAGCTTGATGAGTCCGCTGTCGGCAAGAGGATTTCCCCTCGGGACATCAAAAATAGGCACTATGTCATAATCACGCCACAACAAGAGCAAGCTCCTGATTGGTTAACAAGGCCGAATGTCCGCTAAAGTTCAGATTTTGCAACTCGAGCAATTTGCCTGTCAAACGTGCGAAACGATCAATTCGTACTGCTTGATTTGTGCGAACAGCACCACAGGGTGTCTATTCATGTCTTTGCATTGACTTAACATGTAAATCACTCACGCTTGACGCTTCATCCATGTTTGCTGTGAACGCACGTTCGTTATTCTCTTAATGAGTTATGGGTGTTTTGGGCATAATGTGCATTAAACCAATCAGTCTCATTTCCCATTTCCTTTAACAGCGAGTTGTGGTCGCACCATGCTGTATTCACTATTTAATTAATTATTGATTTAACTTTAATAATTTAACTTTGTACGCTGAAAAATTGAACCTAGTGAGGAAAAAGATCTGCTTGCACATGAGGTTAAAGTGAGCAGAGCATCTACAGAATGAGGCAGATTCCACCAAAGCTCCCCCTGAGGTCAAGAAGGCATGTGAGGAGGTAGAAGATTTAATATTTTTGTGGACAATAATAATCATTTACATTTTAATCCTTTAATTTGTCATATTTTAATATGTTTGTGTGCTGCTGTGCATCCCTGTGTGTGTAATAAGCAACGTCTATATGCACATATCACTACCAGCCTCTTTAAAAAATTAAAACAACAAAATAACTGTTCCACTGACTTCAGACCAGCACGGCCATGGGTGCATAAATCAGGGTAAATGCATTTGCTATTTAAACAACATGACGCAGGATGTGTAAATGATACTTGCGCCTGGCTGAAACTAGCAAAGAACACCTGAGTCACACTTGATGCCGCATTGCGCCAGGTGTTTGATAGGGCCCAATGTTTTGGACATCACAAATGTTTTAAAAGTTGTTTTAATATTGAGCCTTTTATTGAGTCTTTTCTTCAGTATTATATAATGTGTCCTTCTAAAAGTGCCTCTTTTTAAATGTTTACTACATTTAAGTTAATGTTACCTTGATGAAGTAGCTAATGAGATGAGCAGGGCCTGTAAAATCCCTCTGATGTAGACGATGGGGCTTTTTTTGGTGATGAAAAAGTACATAGAAGGCAAGATGAACAGGCCATGAAGCACCAGCCCCATGACCACAGTGATGGCGTAGAAGCCTAGTTTCTTCCCCATGGCTGAAGGATCGTCCATTTCCAGGATCTTTCCGGCCACCAGAAACACAATCCCAAACGGGAAGTACCTGTGTTACATCAGAAATAAGCAGCATTTTTAGAGAAAGTACAGAAGATTGCACTGTGTTTGAAAGAACGGATATTTGGAAGAACAACATCATTCATTTATTCATTTTCCTTCAGCTTAATCCCTTATTTATCAGGGGTTGCCACAGCAGAATGAACCACAAACTATTCCAGCGTATGTTTTATGCAGTGGATGCCCTTCCAGCCACAACCCAGTACTGGAAAAGACAACAGTATCATAGTTTCAGTTAAATAAAACTGAAATAATTTGGTTTATACACTCCCCACACACTTTATTAACTACACTTGTAACCGTAAAGGCTGGTTTATGTTTAAACGGTCACTTTAACGGTAAAAGATCCCTTGCTATCAGCTTATTATAAATTACTTTAAACTTCTAAAACTATTCATTCACTTCACAAAAAGTATATTTCCTTTTTAAATAAATAAACGTTTATTTAGTTAACTGTAACTTGTTATTATTAATCATTAATATTCATGAAATTGAGCTAATTTTGTTACATATGAAAAAAATAAGGGAGTTTTTAATTAATAATTATTAGCCTCTTTAAGCTATACATTTTTTTCAATATTCTACAAAACAAACCATCATTATACAATAACTTGCCTAATTAACCTAACCTGCCTAGTTAACCTAATTAACCTAGTTAAAATCTTTAAATGTCACTTTAAGCTGTATAGAAGTGTCTTGAAAAATATCCAGTAAAATATTATTTACTGTCATCATGGCAAAGATAAAATAAATCAGTTATTAAAAATGAGTTATTAAAACTATTATGTTTAGAAATGTGCTGAAAAAATCTGCTATCCGTTAAACAGAAATTGTGGGAAAAAATTCCTTAAAACAAGCAAAATAATCTGCCAATGGAGTAAGCAAAATATTCTTATTTCAGAGCGAAAACAATATTATTTTGATGATAGATGATTTTTTAACTTATTATTTCTGAAAACAAGACTATATTTTAGCTTGTCTACAAAAATTAAGAATTGTTAGATTATTGCACAGAAACAAGGGCAAAATTGTAAGTAAGAAAAGCTTTTTTTGCTGTGGATGGGATTAAATTACCTTTAGTTCTTTAAAACGGGTTTGCTTAACAACTAGCTAAACACACACAAATGGTTATCAAACCTCATGAACTATTAAGTATTTTCTTTGTTGAACATAAAGAAATTTATTTGATAAATGTGTTTCAGCATAGTAAATTCATGTCTTCTTACTGTATAAAAATGTTTTTTTAGGTTGTAAACATTTTAGTTTTACCTCCCGGTATAAAGCACCATTTTAAGATTGTATTGTACAGTTAAAATCAGAATTATTAAACCCTGTCAGTGCAATAGCCTAGTGGTTAGCGCGCTGACATATGGTGGAGTAGCACTTCAGGGCGTCCGAGTTCGAATCCCGGCTCGGTGGACATTCCCGTCCTACCCCTCTCTCTCTCCCACTTCGCTTCCTGTCTGTAAAACTGTTCTATCCGCTTAATAAAAAAAGGCCAAAAATAAATCTTTAAAAAATAATAATAATTATTAAACCCCTTTTAATTTATTTTTCTTTTTTAAATACTTCCCAAATTATTTATTTAATAAATAAATTAATTTAATGGAGCAAGGAAATTTTCACAGTATGTCTGATAATATTTTTTCTTCTAGAGAAAGTCTTATTTGTTTTATTTTGGCAAGAATGAAAGCAGTTTTAAATTTTTTAAAAACATTTTAAGGTCAAAATTATTAGCCCCTTTAAGTTATGTTTTTTCTCGATATTCTACAGAACAAACCATTATTATACAATAACTTGCCTAATTACCCTAACCTGCCTAGTTAACCTAATTAGCCTAGTTAAGCCTTTAAATGTCACTTTAAGCTGAAAACTAGTGTCTTGAAAAATATCTAGTCAAATATTATTTACTGTCATCATGGCAAAGATAAAATAAATCAGTTTTTAGAAATAAGTAAAAAAAATCTTCTCTCCGTTAAACAGAAATTGGGGATAAAATAAACACCTCTTTGCATTTCAGTTACAAGATGAAACTTGTTTTTACCATATAACAATGGCCACGATTTTCAGCACGGCTTCATTTAGACTCTGGCAGAAGTTGACGAGGGCGCTGCCATTTGGTCCCATTCTCCCAAGCATGATCCCTAAACGACAGAAACAGTTGAGTATTTAAAAAACAGACTACATGAACCTGTGCAACTCCAGCCGACGCTGATGCTACAACTCACCCATAGTAGCAGAGAAGATCACGATACCCAAGACATTCATGCCCTCACTGGTGCCAGGCAGCGTTCGGAAGACCACATCCGGAGGAGGCGTCAGGTCCAGGGAGAAGTTCTGGATGTCTGTGCCATTGTCGTCCTGGATTCCATAAATAAAGACCCGTCTGGTGGTAGTCTCCAGGATGTCCTGACTGATGGTGGGTTTGGGCTTCATGATAGGGATGCTCCTTGTGCGATACTACAATTCGATTAAATGTAAAAACAACTTACAGCAGACATCACAGTGAAGCAAAGCTATATAAGACTGATGGTATACAGTGCACATTTAGGATTAAGAGAACACTTTGCAACTCATTTCTCAGTTAAACAGTTGAGTTTTAGCATTTTTGAATCCATTAAGCCGATCTACGGGTCTGGCAAGAGCACTTTTAGCTTAGCTTAGCATAGATCATTGAATCGGATTAGACCATTAGCATCTACTTAAAAAATCACCAAAGAGTTTCAATAACTTTCTATTTTAACTAACTCTTCTGTGATTTATGAGCGAGATGCTAATGGTCTAATCTGATTCAACGATCTATGCTTAGCTACGCTAAAAGTGCTCCTCCTAAAGTTTGGCTGAATTAATAAAAAAATTGTAAAATTGTTTAACTTTAGGTTAGTTGTAAAATGAGCCGAAAGCAATTGATTTGTACTATTTTTAATCCATTCAGAAGATCTCTGGGTCTGGCAAGAGCACTTTTAGCTTAGCTTAGCATAGATCATTGAATCAGATTAGACCATTAGCATGTCACTCAAAGAAATGACCAAAGAGTTTTGATAATTTTCCTGTTTTGATCCTGACTCCTCTGTAGTTAAATCTTCTGTGATTTTTGAGCGAGATGCTAATGGTCTAATCTGATTCAATGATCTATGCTAAGCTAAGCTAAAAGTGCTCCTGCCAGACCTCGAGATCGGCTGAATTAATCAAACTCTAGGGTAGTTGTATAATGAGCCTTTAAAAAAAGGGAAGTGTTAAGATCATCTATAGTACACTGTAAAAAATATCCTAGTTAACAGTCTCCCATAGTTTGTGATTCAAAGGTTAAACATTTTCAAAATAAAAAGTTAATGGAACAAAAAAACAAAACAAAAAAAAAACAAGGGAACTCTATTAAACAAGTGAGTTTTACCATTTTTGAAACCATTTAGCTGATCTCCGGGTCTGGCGGGAGGACTTTTACCTTAGCTTAGCTTAGCATAGATCATTGAATCGGATTACAGCATTAGCATCTCGCTCAAAAATCACCAAAGAGTTTCAATAATTTAGCCATTTTAAGCTTGACTTCTGTAGTTAACTCTTCTGTGATTTTTAAGCGAGATGCTAATGGTCTAATCTGATTTAATGATCTATGCTAAGCTACGCTAAAGGTATTCCGACCAGACCTCAAAATCAGCTAAATGAATTTAAGTCTAGGTTAGTTGTAAAATGAGCCTTTAAAAAAGTGTAATGTTACTTTAATATCAATATGACACACAAACTAATAGTCAAATGTTGTATTTTAAGAGGATAAATATTTACATATAAAGTGTATTTATCATAAAGTGAATTTAGGCACATACCATGATAAAACAGTTATTTACTTTGATATTTGAGGTACGGAGATTTGAAAAAGGTCTAATCTCAATTATTACATTGAATTGATTAAAGGTAGTGTGTCAGAAAATATCATCTATACTGTAAAAAAATATCCCATAGTTTCTATTTATGTGTTCAGCATTTTCAAAATGAAAGGTTAATAGAACAGAAAAAAAAGGATAACTGAGCTAAACAGTTGATTATTACAATTTTTTAATCCATTCAGAAACTGGCTGGAGCACTTTTAGCTTAGCTTAACATAGATCATTGAATCGGATTAGACCATTAGCATGTCCTTAAAAAATGACTAAGTTTCGATAATGGTCATATTTTAGGCTTGATTCTTCTGTAGTTAATTCTTCTGTGATTTTGAGCGAGATGCTAATAGTCTAATCTGATTTAACGAGCTATGCTAAGCTATGCTAAAAGTGCTCCCGCCAGACCTGGAGATCGGCTGAATGGATTCAAAAGCAGTAAAACTGTCATAACTCCAGGGTAGTTGTAAAAAGAGCATTTAAAAAGTGGAGTGTTACTTTAATTTCAATATGACACTCAAACTAACATTAAAATGTTGTATAAGAGGATAAATATTTACATATAAAGTGTATTTATCATAAAGTGAATTTAGGCACACACTATGATAAAACAGTTATTTACTTTGATATTTGAGGTATGGAGATTTGAAAAAGGTCTAATCTCAATTATTACATTTAATTGATTAAAGGTAGTGTGTCAGAAAATATCATCTATACTGTAAAAAAATATCCTGGAATAAACAGTCTCCCATAGTTTGTGATTCATGGGTTTAACATTTTCAAAATAAAAAGTTAATGGAACTGAAAAAAAGGGAAACAGTTAAGTTTTACCACTTCTGAATCCATTCAGCAGATCTCAGAGTCTGGTGAGAGCACTTTTAGCTTAGCTTAGCAAAGATTATTGAATCGGATTAGACCATTAGCATCTCACTCAAAAATGACCAAAGGGTTTTGATAACTTTCCTATTTTAATCTTGACTCTTCTGTAGTTAACTTTTCTTCGATTTTTTTGGAGCGAGATGCTAATGGTCTAATCGGATTCAATGAGCTATGCTAAGCTATGTTAAAAGTGCTCCCGACACACCAGGAGCTCAATATGACACAAACTAACATCAAAATTTTGGATCAGACTTTATTTTGATGGTCCGTTTGTTAAATTTAAGTTACATTGCATCTACATGCCAACTAATTCTCATTAGATTATAAGTAGACAGTTAGGTTGGGGTTAGGATTAGTGTAAGTTGACATGTACTTGCAAAGTTTCCTATAGTCAGTTAAATGTCTGCTGAAGGAGCAGTATCAACAGATATTAAGCAGACAGTCTACTAATACTCAATTGGACTATCAAAATAAAGGAGACACTGCTCGCTGCAGAGCCATTTGAGCTCCAGCGAGGTGGAGCTTAAGCTCTCGCTCCTCCTCCTGTAAGCTGTTTTAATGCGTACACCTACCCCACCCCTAACCCCAACCCCCAGTGACATCACTCGTAGAAGAAGTGCAAGGAAGGAGGAGCTGGAGCTCAGCTCTGCCCAAGTAGCTCTGCAGTGAGCACCACTTGAAATAAAGGGTTACCAAGTTCTGTATAATAAGATGATACATATTTACATATTAAGTGTATTTATTAAAGTTTATTGAGTATATTTAGGCACAAAACAAAGTAAGTATTTTGACATTTGAGGTATTGAAATCTGTCAAGGACTTAATCTTAATTATTACATTTAATTGATTAAATGTACTGTGTCAGAAAATATCAGCTATACTGTAAAAAAATTATTTTAAAAAATGAACAGTCTCCCGTAGTTTGTGCTTAATGGGTTTAACATTTTCTAAATAAGAAAACAAGGTCCCATAATGCACTTTGAAAGAGAAAATAAACAAAAAACACCTGTCAATCAGGATATGGGCAATTGAATAGATTTATTAATAGTGTAAATGTAAAACCACTGACTGATCATCTTTAAAACTATAGCCTAAATATCCTTAAAATAGCTTTTTATGTGTCGATGTATGTATTATAAAAGGTAGATTTTAGAAGCAGAGTAAAGATCATTCATATTTTTCAATATGTTTTTTTTTCCAGTCAAACATCAAGCATTGCAGATAAAGTATAGAGAAAAACACAAAAACTCACCTGTTGAAATGTTGCTTGAACCAAGTTGGCTGGGAACATGTTGCTAATGGAGGCAAGAAAACATATTTGTGTTTACTACGCAGATTTATTTCCAACCTGCTGACACCAAATTTAACCGGAATTAATTTATATATCGGTCCAAGCCAAGTTGGTTTAATATCAGGTGAAGATGTTGCTGGTTGAACTGTGTTCAGCGAAAACAGACAAATCTATTAAATTTTTTAGTTAGGTAAAATGAATGAAAATATGTTAATTAATAATAACAACTACAACATCATGTAAATAATGTAGATAAACGCTACACTTAAAGGGAAAGTTCACACAAAAATGAACATTTACTCACCCTTATCTGGTTCCAAGTCTTTATGAGTTTCTTTCGTTTGTTGAAGACTAAAGAGGATATTTCGAAGACTTACATAGTCATTTTTGGGTGAACTATCCCTTTAAAAGCAAGTGAACCATAAAGGGTATCAACCCAGGCTCATTCTGAAAACGTACCCCTATATACATTTTTTTGCAGTTTTTGTTTTCGCAAATCCACCAGAGGCCGCTGTGTATGCTTTTTCAGACCTCAAATTTCTCTCGCGAGTGCCATTCATGCTTGCTGTTCTTCTCCTCCTTCCCTAAACCCAACCAAAAGTGTTATCAAAAGCACTGATTGACCCTCCAACCCACTTCCCTAAACCCAACCGACAGTTTTAAAAAGTAATCCAGAAAAAGAAAAGCCTCGTCTGATTTTTACGTTTTCAGAATTTACCACATTCTCACCCTGTTATTTACTTGTTTATTTTATTTTTTGGTATCTGTTTTCCGTTGTCGTTGTCTCCTCCTCTCCGTTGTACATGTCGAGCTACCGGACAAACTGGTAACAGCGGGAAAGCAGAGGTAAGCAGTCAGCTGGTAAGTGCGAAAAGGAACAGCGTTCCTCATACCACATCGTAGCGTTCGTTTTAAAGACGTACTTCCGACTACATAATTTGTGATCTCCAGAAATGTACTGTATATAGGGGTATGTTTTCAGAATGAGCCTATGTTGAAGGGTACTGTGTTAAAATGCCATTTTAAGTTTGCTGTAAAACATTTTGGGTTCCACACAATTCATTAATGTTGTTCCAACACAAATCAATTAAGTTAACTAATGGCCCGTTTCCACTGAGTGGTACGGTTCGGTTCGGTTTGGTTTGGTACGCTTTTATGGCCGTTTCCACTGTCAAAAAGCGTACCGAACCGAACCGTACCATACCACTTTTTCGGCACCCTTTCGAAAGGGTACCAAACACGGGAAAGGGTACCAAAAGGCAGAGCCACACGCGCAGCTGAACGCTATTGGTTTACAGAGATACGTCATTCGCTTACGCAACAAGCCAGAATGAAAACAAAAAACCCGCCATGTTTGAAAAACACAGCGAGAGATTTTAGCGGAATTATAAATACATATAATAACGAGCCATGATCGATCTGGGCTCAAACAAACCTTGTCGTCATCTTGATGGACAGCCACAAATCCAAGAAGAAGAGCAGATTTACCCTGTGCCCCGTAGTTTTTTACGAGCCAGTCTGAGGCGTGAGCGGTTTCGCTTTCTTGCTAGCGCTCGCTCGCGTCCAACATTATATCTTAAATAACAAACTTCTTGAGCTGATGATAATAATGTGCGCTTGATTATTGATGTGCTTTTGAAACCCGATCCTGTCAGACACTGACAAACGTGAGAGTGAAGCGTGAAGAAACAAAGGAGAAGCCGGGAAAAAAGGAGCACATTATTTTTTTAACAAACGCGAACAAAATGCCATGTATAACTAACTTATTATCTTCACATTTTGGACTAATATGAACTGGGAATGACGGAATTACTCTCTAACAGACGCTACATGTGCGGCTGAAGATTACAGACACAGATGAGAGGTTTTCACTGACTGTAGGCTATAATTTCAGTTGTTTTGAACCTAAATACGGGCGAAATGTCTGCTGTGTGTAGTTCTTCTGTAATTGATAACATATCGGAGACTGTAAGGGGCTGTATGTGTTTATATATGTTCATTTATTTAGTTATTTAATATAATTACAGACATTACAGTAGGCTGTTTCGCACTGTCTTTGATCTGCAGTTATAATCAACTCATGTTTATAGTAAAGTTAGTAATAAACATTTATACACAAGTATTTATGTGTATGAAGCATCTGTTTTGTGAGAAGTGCTTCTCATATGATATGTGAACGACCCATACAGCTTTATTGTAGACATTTTCTCGAGCGAGAATGACGTCGACTGAATCTTTCTGTCATACACCACGCCCACCAAAAGGGTACCCTTGTTAGTGGAAACGCAAGCCTGATAAAGGTGACCCGTACCAAACCGAACCGTACTGTACCGTACCAGTCAGCGGAAACGAGCCAATTATTGCTTTTACAAATTTAAGTGGATTGGACATAAAACAATAAAGTTGTCCCAAAAAAACCCTCTCAAGAATTGTGTTGATTCCACTTATTTTAAATAAGTAGTTTGAACAAGTACCAAAAATCTTTTTTGAGTGCAGTTGTATATTTATAGCAAGCTTCTGTCCCATTACCAGCAAAATGCGGTACATTAGGTCATGGCTAATGTGTGCACATTGTAACACAAACATAGTCAACTAATCCTAATCCGAGTGTCTTGCTTTACTTTGCTGATAAACAAATGGTCACATTGGCAATCTGACTAGCCTCTCAGTGGAGGGTGCAAACATCACATGCTCATTTAGTACTGCTAAAATTATTCCTGTCTGAGATGTTCATCATAAAATGCACCGTTATTAAGCTGAGCTATAAACTTGAGACTGTATGTAAATAGTTTCCTCCTCTTTCATTACCTCAATCGGAGCCATATGGCCTCAGGCTCAGGTCAGTAATCAGTTTAGGCTCTAGTCTTTACCATACACTCCAATGACATTGGGTCACTCTGTCATGCAGCACTGCAGGCGACAGGTGGGCCAGCGATTCTTTGTTCCTTAGTCCTTAGCCAACCCTAAACTGAGCCATGTCTAAGCTCTCCTGATCCCTCAACATCACGGCCACTGAACTTTAACATCTCCACAGAAAATAGCTGAAATAATGTCCTTTTCAATATAAATTTTCAATTTGTAGTGTGGTGAGGCATTACATGAGGGATACATGAGTATACATGAGGGAAATAAGTTCACATTAAGGCTTAATTTATACTTCTGCAATCAATGTGACCCATGGTGCCTGCCTTGCATGTAGTCGTGTACTACTGCGAGCTGTTTGTGTTGCTCTGCAATAACACTTCCGAAACGCTAGCTAGCAGTAGGGTTTTATGTTCCTCAGTGTCGAGTTTCTTTGGGGTGTTTTGTTTTTTCTGAATGCTACCTTAATGACAGAGGGGTTTGATGAACATGAAAGTGAAGTTAAAGACCTGCCGTGGCATGCACAATCCCCAGATCTAAATCTTATTGAGCCATTTTGAAGTGTTTTGGACATTTTCCTCCACCAGCATCACGTAATGACCTGGACACTATTTTGCAAGAATATTGGTCCAAAATCTGTCTGGCCACTGTGCAGGACTTGTATCTTTCATTCCTAAGACGAGCTGATGCTGTTTTGGCCACAAAAGGAGGCCCTAATGAATTATATGTGGTTTCAGTTATACTGTCCAACCCCTGTATTTTAACTGACTGACTGACTAACTAATCAATTAAGCATGAAGAAAAAAAGGAAGATCTGAGGCTGTCTTTCCCTTATTTTCATATAAGGATAACACACATTTATCAATAGTTAAGTACGGAGGTAAGAACATTGAGATCTTATGTTGTCTTTCCATTCTTTACCGAAAGACTACACACTAACTAACTACTGCTGTTTAGCTATTTGTTATGGTCAAGGATGGTGGTCGGAATGTCTAAAGAACGTCATGCTATATGGGTTTTTCCTGACTGACTATAATGACCAATATAATGACCAATTTACTAACAAGCAAACAAACAACAGTCAAGCATGGTGGAAATAATATACAGATCCAGGACTGTCCTTCCTCTCTTGCCGTAGAGGGACTACACATATATTAGCTAAAGAAAAAAGGGTAATGTGTTCAATTACTTGGCATGAAAAATCCAGACAGCATCTGAAATCTCAGTTATTCAGCAGATGATGAAGATGAAATCAGGGTGGACATTTCAGCAAGACAATGATCACAAACACAGACAAGGAAACTCTCATCTATTTTCAGAAAAGAAAATGAAGCTGTTAGAATGGCCTAGCCAGTCACCTGACCTGAACCCAATAAAAAAATACCTCAAAACCTTTAATACAAAGTGTACATTTTACTCATTCATTCATTTTCTTTTCAGCTTAGTCCTTTTTTAATTCAGGGTTGGCACAGCGAAATGAACTGTTAACTTATCCAGCATGTTTTACGCAGCGGATGCCCTTCCAGCTGCAACCCATCTCTGGGAAACATCCATACACTCTCATACACTACAGACAATTTAGCCT
Source organism: Danio aesculapii (assembly GCF_903798145.1). Lineage (NCBI taxonomy): Eukaryota > Metazoa > Chordata > Actinopteri > Cypriniformes > Danionidae > Danio > Danio aesculapii. The sequence goes on along the minus strand of NC_079436.1, from coordinate 10,349,095 downwards.
ACCCAATTCACCTGTACCACATGTCTTTGGACTGTGGGGGAAACCGGAGCACCTGGAGGAAACTCACACGAACTCAGGGAGAACATGCAAACTCCACACAGAAAGGCCAACTGACCCAGCCGAGGCTCGAACCAGCAACCTTCTTGCTGTGAGGCGACAGCACTACCTACAGCGCCACTGCGTTGCTCATTTTACTCATTATTATTAATATTATTATTATTACACTTAACTATGAAATCTGGGTCAATTTCATATCAACAGCTCCTATAGACATAAATTTACCTGGACAAATCATAATCTTCAATACCCGCTGTAGAAAGTGATTAGTTACTATACTTAAAGTGAGTAAACATGTCGTAACTTGTAACTGTTGAGTTTACCTAACTTAATTTTTACTACTTAAATATATCAATTAACTAAAGCTAACAAACAAATAGCTAACTAACCAAGTAACTTTCGTAGTCAAGTAGTAGTTACTGTAGTAGTCAGTATAGCTATCCAGTCAAGTCCTGTTTAGGCATAGGACGATAACTGTTTTCAAGGTATACCGCGGCTTGGAAAAGTCAAGGTTTTAAAACCGTCAAAATTTTATACTATACCGTTCCTAAAGTATGAGTACGATTTTTTATTTAGGTTTTTTTTTTTTTAAATTTCTTAGGACAACAGTAACCAGAAAAGATATCCAAAGATGCCGTTTAAAATTGTAAAAAAAATCTGTTTTAGAAACAAATGAAGACAGCAGAAGTCAATAATTCATTTAGCCTGACACGTTTACTGTTCCAAAACATTTTAAATGTTTCTCAAAATTAAATATATTGTGTTCAAAAGAGAAAAAAGTTTTAGCTTTTTTACCTTGAAAATATTTAAAAATATGTATATTTTAAAACAGTAATCACAATACCGCGAAACTGTGATATTTTTATCCAAGGTTATCACCGTCAGAATCTTATACCGGCCCATGCCTAGTCCTGTTTGACACAGTAACTGTTTCTGACAATTACTTGACTAATTGTTCCACTGACCGACTGAAATAGTGACACCGTGTCAGTGGGACAAACTCTGTCCTCGTTTACTCAAGTAAACACTAACTGGCTTACCTTGAGCTTTACTCACATGGTTTACCCGGCAGTAAACCTGAGCAGGTAAGAAGGCAGCTGGAACCTATTTTGTTCTATAAGTGAACACAATGAAAGAACTAAATGCATATTTCTGGTTCACTGAAGACAATACCGCAGCTAGATTAAAATACATAGTGCAATACGATGCCCATCCAAAAAAAAAAAAAAAGTCACACACTGTAATGTTTTTTGGATTGCCATTAGCTTTGATTATGACACACATTCGATCTGGCAACATTTCAGTAGGCTTTATTCATTCACAATATTATTGCCTGTCTAGGCTTGTATTTAGCTCTTCAGACCTGAATTATGTTCTTAGTTTCAGATAAAAAAATTTAGAAATAAATTTTCCCTGTTCTTGAGGCTTCTATAAATGAGACCAAATAAAAATAATGCTCACACTTTATTTTAATGTACAATTCATGTTAATAAAAAAACCTTAAACAAACGAGAATCTAACCACTTTAGCAAGATAAACTACTGTTTATTAATAGTTTTTAAGGTAGTACTGGATTTTATTAATGTTTATTTTGGGGTGAAAATCCCCGTTTAATCCCATTGCACATTATATTAAATAGAAAGTCATATTTAAAAAAAAAAACCTGATTTAAAACTTGAAAATCTACAGTTCATTTTTAACTGTAATGAATAAATTGAAATGAAATATTGCACAAATATAAATCATTGAAAATGTTGCTGTTAGAAACAAATTGCTGCTATGATTCTCTTCAGGGTTATGGATATTTTTCAAATTATGACAGCCAGAGCCTTACTGCTGTTTGATTGGATGATGAATGTCTAATATCATAGATAGAAAGCTTTAAACATGGTGAAATGACAACAAAAAAAAATTGTGAGAAAAATTTTCATTTGTAGGTGAACTATCTATTAAGGATGCTGGCAGATTACATGATAAAGAACATTGTACAGATTACATTTATACTCTCTAAAACATTGTTTTGCCGATCACAATGTAATTATTTAAGTGAAGTAACTCTCTGCTTAATGCAGTAATTTGACCCTTCTGAAACAGATTAACATCTTTTCCGCAACCGCAGGATATGTCTTCCAAATTCATTTAAAAAACAATATAATAACTTGTTACCAGCTGGAACATAATCATCTAATCTATTTGCATCGTTAAATCAAGGTGGTGACTTTTTTGGGACAAGCAGAGCATAATATATAGTTTCAAATCACTTGTAAAGTCTGACATCACACATTATTTTCTTGTCTCTGTACTTGCTCTGCTTGAATAATCAAAGCAGAAGCAGCAGATATATGGCTCCAAGACCAAACACATCAATAATGCAATATGCATTTTCATTACCATACTAATGGCTTTTCCCAGATTTTCACTGATTTTTACTGATTAAATGCTGAATTTGCATGACCCATCCACCTTTTTTTATTTTTTATGAGCAACACAGCCATTGTTACTCAGATGTGTCCCAAGACTTCCGCCCTCGTTCACTTTCATTCATTTTTAGCAAAACAAAACAACTTATGATGCTTGATGTTACTGTTATTCTCTTATATTGTTTTACTATATTTTTTATGTTAAAGCATTTTACAACTCTGTAAATGAATGCTCCAGCATACTGTAACATTAAGTAACTGATAAACTGTTATAAATACTGTAGTGTAATACACTTTAGCTTTTACTACAGTTCATTCATTCATTTTATTTTCGGCTTAGCCCCTTTATTAATCATTCCGTCACAGTGGAATGAACTGCCAACTTATCCAGCATATGTTTTACGCAGCGGATGCCCTTCCAGCTGCAACCCAGTACTGGGAAACATCCATACACACTCATTCACACACATACACTACGGCCAATTTAGTTTATTCAATTCATCTGTACTGCATGCAGCAATTTTGTTGCTAGAGTTAGCAACTTTTCATACTACCCAAGCAACTTTGTTTTCAAAAAGTACCTAGCAACAAATTTAGCAATTTTTAACACTCATTTGGCCACTTTTAGCCATTTTTAACACTCATTTGGCTACTTTATCAATTTTGAACAATCATTTGGCTACTTTTGGCCATTTTGTAACATTCATTTGGCTACTTTATCAATTTTGAACATTCATTTGGCTACTTTTAGCAATTTTGAACATTCATTTGGCTACGTTTAGCAATTTTTAACATTCATTTGGCTACTTTTAGCCATTTTGGAACATTCATTTGGCTACTTTATCAATTTTGAACATTCATTTGGCTACTTTATCAATTTTGAACATTCATTTGGCTACTTTATCAATTTTAAACATTCATTTGGCTACTTTTAGCAATTTTTAACATTAATTTGGCTACTTTTAGCCATTTTGGAACATGCATTTGGCTACTTTATCAATTTTGAACATTCATTTGGCTACGTTTAGCAATTTTTACATTCATTTGGCTACTTTTAGCCATTTTGTAACATTCATTCACTCAAAAGAGCAGTGGCTGCAGGCTTCACTCAGATTGCTAGCTCAGATTGTTTTTCATAACCCTTAATTTACCGATATTTGTTATATTTGTATAATTGTTGGTATTTTAGGTAGCAATAATTTCCAGTAGTGCTATAATTGTTGTCACTTTCACAAATGTGTTAATTTCACAAGTTAAAAAGAGTAAGTACACGAGCTGTGATTGTTTAAAAGATTGTAAACGTTCATTATCAGTGTTATATTTAAAAATAAAAGATTCTTATCAAAAAGTGTTTGTATTACTTTTACAAATAGTCAACTATATTTTTCATTCAACTCTAAATGGACATATTTCAAATAATGTTTTTGCTGAGATGGCCAGTCAATTTGACAAAACATTAACTATTTTGTATACTACATAAAGATGTAGTTTTGAGTTGCGATTACACAATGATGTCATCACGACAAGTAATATGTTAATAGGAACCTATTTATTGTGCATCTGGATGTAATGTTTTAGTCAAATATAATACACAGCGCCTCAGAGAGTAAAGACATGATGGTTTACGCTGGTCAGATACTACACGATGACGTCACTGATATGCAAATTAGCTACTTTTCGGGCAAGCTTTAGCTACTATTTACTGGGAATTGTTGGCAACACTCACCGCGTGTCTTTTGACTGTGGGGGAAACCGGAGCACCCGGAGGAAACCCACACGAACACAGGGAGAACATGCAAACTCCGCACAGAAATGCCAACTGCCAACACACAGAAATGCCAACCCAGCCGACCTTCTTGACCTTCTTGCTGTGAGGTGACAGCACTACCTACTGCGCCACTGCATCGCCCACTACACTAACCATTACTATTGTAATGTGATATATCCTATAGTTGTAGAAGACTAGTTACAGTTACACTACAGTATAGTTGTTCTATTACTATAGCAACTACAGAATTACCACAACAGATTAATTAACAATTTATTTATTTATTTATTTATTTAATTTGTAAGTACTTTATTTTAGTATGGTTTAAAAAAAGACTATTGTATTTGATATAAATGCTATATTTTCATGTGGGAAACAATGCGATTAAAAACGGTACAGTTTGATCTAAATATAAATAAAATTTAAAATGACAAACAAAAATCCAATATATTCTATGACTTGAACATTGGACATGACTTGGACAAATTTATTAAATTCCTGACTTCCAGTGTCTGGAATAAACCATTTGAAATTCCATGATGTTCTAGAAATTCCACGACCTCAGGAAACCTTGATAAAAGCTTCACTTTAATGTGTGATGTGGCATAACAATAGTCATTAATAAATGACTATTGAGGTTTGTCAATTCAAATCACCAGAGACTTGGACCCAGAAACAGTACTTCATACGTCACCACTTCACAAACCAATAGCTCAATGGGTAATATAACATTTAAAAACAAGACAATATATACTCTTCTCAAAATGGTTTCTTCTACTTAATTGATTGCAGTGGTGTGAAGCAACAAATTACAAAAAAATACTCAAATTACTGTAATCAGACAGGTTTTCTCAGGAATTTTACTAAACTAAAGTAGTTTTAAAAATGTGTACTTTTACTTTGACTTGAGTACATTTTTAGTGCAGTATCAGTACTTTTACTCTACTATTTTCCTTCAACCTGTAGGCACTACTTCATTATTTTTCTTGTCTATGGTGATTGGCTAGTAGAGAAGAAGTAGAAGTAGAGTACTAGAAGTAGAATAAACAGTTCCATAATTGTCATCCAATCAAATCACACAAAGAAAATCGTGTTATACAGAACAGCCTCATGACAAAACTGTTACACGCAATGACGCAGAGACTGTTTAAACTACATGCCACTGATGGCGAATGTCTACTGCCGACGTGACCAACTTGTTCCTGGAGATCGACCTTCCTGCAGATTTCAGTTGCAACCCATATCAAACACACCTGCCTGTAATTATCAAGTGCTGTTCAGGTCCTAATTATTTGGTTCAGGTGTTTTTGATCAGGGTTGAAACTGAACTTTGCAGGAAGGTTGATCTCCAAGGAACAGCGTTGAGCACCACTGGTCTACTGCAGTGTTTCCTATAGGATTTTTTTCCAGCTGTAGATCTGTAGCTGTAGTCAGATCTACCAACTACCTGTGGCGTTATTTCAATGACAAACGTCGTGAGCGCAGTATTACAATTCGAGGTCGCATTTATGTAATAGCCTACGAGCATGCGAACCTCTTTGCTTGCGCGCCGATTTCTTCTGCTCGTGCACAAAACTTCTTGCACGCCCCCTCAAATATATGCTGCTCAGTGCTCAAGCTCAGATCTTCTTGTGTGCTCTCTAATAAACGCTGCAGAAGTGCGATATAGTGCGTTTATATGTCTCCAACATATATTAGATTTTCTAGGAATACTTATGGATGTCTTCAATAGACCTGCAGAGCGCCATTAATGTGTCCTGAAGTAAAGTGAAACGGCTATACTTCATGTTTGCTGGCCTCACCCATCACGCACCTGTCAGTCCGCCAGTCAGTCAGTCAGCACGTAACCTTAAAGAGTTAAACAAATAGCGCACAGCACTACTACGGTTACAGAAAAGTTTGTGCTGTTATAATTCACTTACCTTTTAATACATTTTGGTGCGATTATCACCCGCTATAAAAAAAAAACAACTGAATGTTTTGAATGAGAAGCTGTAATGTTGCCGTGGCGGGATCAATTTTGACGTGGCGCCCCGCCATGGACGAATGAATGTAGCGGAAACCGTGTACTGTATGATGACTGAAATCATCAAATGACCTTAACCAATCACTAAATGCACTACAGAATGTTACGTTTTCACACACACATGGACCAATCGACGCATCAACCATTCCCAGCGTAATACTCACTACTCTTGAGTACTTTTAAAAGGGCTACTTTTTACTCATACTTTGAGTAATATTTACAACCGATACTTTTACTCTACTTGCGCTACATTTTTGGGTAAGTAATGGTACATTAACTTGAGTACACTCTCGGAAATAAAAGGTACAAGAGCTGTCACTGGTACCTTTTCAAAAGATACACATTTGTACTTAAAGGGTCCATATTGGTATCTCAAAAGCTTATATTTGTACCTAAACATTTTAAGAGGTACACTAGGTACTAATATGTACAGTACCCTTGAGGTATTAATAGAGACCCTTTAGGTACAAATGTATAGCTTTTAAAAAAGTACCATCCCAGTGACGGCTCTCATACCTTTATTTCTGAGAGTGTATGATTTTTTAGTATTCGTTCCACCACTGACTGATTGATGGAAAATGGTAATTTGTTTAAATGACTATAGTTGTTCTATTACTATAGCAGCTATAGAATTACCACAACAGATCAATTCTTACAGAAAAATGAGCTATATATACTGTAAGTCAAATATAAAACACATGATATTTCATGACTTAAACACTGGACATGACATGGACTTGGACAAATATATCAAATTTCCGGACTTTCAGTGTCTGGAAAAAACCATTTGAAATACAATGATATTCTAGAAATTCCATGAGCTTTGCTTTAAAAAGATTTTAACAGATTTGTGTGCGTTGAGCATCAATTAAGACAATGTTAGCCCCTGTCAGCATTAATTGTGAGGAAAACTGGATGATTTTGAGATTTTGTCAGCTAAAATCGGTGACGTAGCGCGAATCTGCTAGTGGAGTGATCACAGTTTCTCATTATTATTCATTGTAGGGCTGTGCAATTACTTAAAAAATTCGGTTTTGATTTCGATTTTGGCTTCTAATGTTTATGAAAGCACATTACCCGAGATAAAATGATTATAGCATCACATACCGCCCCCTTTCTAATTGTACACATCTGTTGATCTGCAAAGCTCAGTTTCACGTAAAAATTACTGAAAGCATGTAGTGTAATGTAACTTTTGCAGCACGGGATGCGCATCATTCACTGATGTACATTCGAATCATTCATGTTTTTTAAAGCGCAAAAGAGAGCGCATGCTGTTGTGTGTGTGCGCTCAGACTCAGAGACGAGCAGAGCACACACATCTAACCCATCTTAACGTGAGCGCTTTAATGGTCATATATATATGCAAATTTGTGTGACAGCGTGGTGTTTAGTGATTATTCATATTAACCCTCATTTGTGTAATAAACAAACTAGTTGAGAATCAAAAGATATGTGAAAGTGAAACAATTAAGCAGAACTGCACTGCTCTTAAAGTGGCAGTGCGCAATATTCCTGCTGCCAACTGTTTTTATTATTAAACAAACAACAAAAGGACAAAATCACTCACTGCTCTTGAACTTTCGTGGCTATAGTTAAAGTTTTTTCTTACTGTGAAGATGCTTAAGCACAGCTTGTTTCATATTTTTATTCTAGTGTATTTATTTCCCTTTCCTTATTTACATGGAGGAAAATAACTGTATATATGCAGTCAAAGTCAGAATTATTATCCAATTTCTGTTTACAGAAAGAAGATTTTTTCAACTCATTTCTAAACATAATAGATCTAATAACTGGTTTATTTTATCTTTGCTATGATGACAGCACATAGTATTTTACTAGATATTAATAAGATACTAGTATTCAGATTAAAGTGTGATTCAAAGGTTTAAATAGTGTAATTAGGCAAGTGATTGTATAACAGTAGTCTCTTCAGCAGACAATCAAAAAATATATTGCTTAAGGAGGCTAATAATATTGACCTTAAAATGTGTTTAAAAAACATTTAAACCTGTTTTTATTCTAGCCAAAATAAATACTGTGAAAAATTCCTGAATCTGTTAAACATAATTTGGGAAATATTTATTTTTAAAAAATTCATAGGAGGGCGAATAATTTTGACTTCAACTGATAATCGTTTTGAATAATCTTATTACAATTATGACCCCAAAAAATAATCGTCATTATTAATTTTCCCATAATCGAGCAGCCTTAATTTATAGTGGAATTTTCTGATCCTATGAGAAGAGCCTGCTTCTTAATTATTCATGAGAGCACGTGCTTTCCGAAGGCAAGGTAGACCTGCCAAGCTGTGATAACCAATGACTGGGTGAGACTGCGTCCGCGCATGGCACACAGTACTTAGCCGTACATGAAGGGTCATATGTGTTTGTGTCCATGATCCATGGGGTTTGTTGCATGTTTTCCCCTGTGACGCTGTCAGGGCCGAAACAGCAAAGCTGTTGGTTTGCAGCAAGCATTATTGTCAGGAGAACTGTACGAGAATTGGAGAATGGCCGACTTTGTCTTTTATCACTTGAGTTCGTTACCATTCAGACACATCGCCTATATCCGTGCTGCTTTGTTCTCCTATGTTTAAAATCCTCCAGATTACAGGCAGGGCTAATGGTTGGAATAAAGAGACCTGCTGCACTTCTATCCACTGTGACTGCATTCATACCCGGGGATTGAGGAGGAGAAAAGTCCTCCTCATTTATAGTGTTTATAGAAACATGATTATCTTTATGATGATATAACAAATTGTGGTTATGTGTACCCTGCTGAACAATCCAGCTTAAACCAGCCTAGGCTGGTTGGCTGGTTTTAGCTGGTTGACCAGCCTGGTTTTAGAAGGGTTTTGGCCATTTCATTTGGTTTAAGCTGGACATAGCTGGTTTTGGCTGGGCTCCCAGCCTGGCTAGGCTGGTCAAGCTGGTTTTAGCTGGTCATTTTCCAGCCTGACCAGCTAAGACCAGGTTGGAAATGGCTGGAAACCAGCCTGGAAATGGCCAAAACCCCTCTAAAGTCAGGCTGCTCAACTAGCTAAAACCAGCCAACCAGCCTAGGCTGGTTTAAGCTGGTTTTTTCAGTAGGGTAGTTGAAATTACGAATAACAATTTTAGCAGGCCATTAAATCCCTTATTGTTTATTTCTTTGCATTGTAACTTTGTAAATTATAAAATCATGCGTCTCCTCATGGTTTGTGTCTCATTTAGTGAGCCAACTGACAACAGTCGTTTGCCCCTCTGTTTCCCCTGCTCTGCTGGCCACGCCCACTCCTCCCTCTCCTTGCAGATCTCCACGCCCATCATGAAGCGTTTTCTGAAAGAATTCTGATGTAGACTTGAACCAAAGGAGGGAGGTTTCATGGCCCTTTTATTTGTGTTGTAATGTAACAAAAGTCATAAACGACTCTTGAGTTTTGTCAATTCATTTGGCTTGGACCCAGCAACAGTACTACATACATCACCACTTCACACACCAATAGCTGAGTGGGTGACAACAAAATACCTGGTTTCTTCAACTTAACTGATTGATGGAAAATAGTTTAATGTAGTTATTATCATGAACATTAAATCAGACTTACCGTATGAGATCAAGAAGGGCATCCGCAGAGCTCATGATGGCCTTCCCGCTGTCCTCCGAGTCCTCCTTCTGCGCAGCTCCACCCGGGTGGATGATGATCACCATTACGATGCCCACCACCACCGCCACAAACGTCGTCCACAGATAGTATGAGATCGTCATGATGCCCAGTCGACTGGAGCACTTGGCGTCGAGTGCTGCCAAACCAGACATCAAACTGGAAAAACAAAAAACAACATCATTTATAAAGAATTTAACACTTTACTTGAAAGTAGTGTTCATAACTAACTGAGTGGTGTTCATAAAAGTGTCACCTTTATGATATTATATAATATATTGGATTAGTCCATTAGCATCTCGCTCAAAAAATTTAATAGTGTACTAGTGTTAAAAATAGTGTTTCATAGTGTACTAAGACCATCGGAAAATGAAAAATAGCTATTTTCTAGTTCTATATGGCTAGGAACTATACTCTCATTCTGGTGTAATAATCAAGGAATTTTGCTGCTGTAACTTTTCATTTTCTGTCAGTCTTAATACACTTTGTATCTACAGAAGAGTCAAGCTTTAAATAGAAACATTTTTGAAATTTGTGAAAGAGATGCTAATGGTTTTATCTAATTCAATGATTTAATAATAATAATAATAATAATAATAATAATAATAATAATAATAATAATAAATTTTATTTATATAGCGCCTTTCCAGAGCTCAAGGACACTTTACAAAGAATGTAACAAAAAGAGATAGTATAAGTAGATATTGAAAGAAACAGTTAACAAGTAGAGACAACATTAGGTACACAAACATACAGGAAGTCAAATATAACAAGCTGGAAATACAAAACAAGACCTAAGAGACAAATAAGCAGAACCCCGATTTATGCTAAGCTAAGCTGAAAGTACTCCCACCAAACCCAGATATCGACTGAATAGATTCAAAAATGTTAAAACTCAACTGTTTAACTCCAGTAGAGTTGTAAAATTAGGCTAGTGGAGTGTTTTTTCAGACATGCTTTATCACTGACAGACATAAAGCTCTTTCAGCTTGATTGTTAAAATGCAAACTCATTTGAAAAAAAGTGCTAAGGGTTGTCCTAATCATCATATTAATAAGATATTAATGATTTCTATTGTTGTTTTGAAATACTGATAGTGGTGGGTAGAAATTGAAAAATACTGATGCAACTTAAATAGTGAACAGAACTTCATATAACAGCTGGTAAAATAGTGTCTAATGGAAAAAAAACAATAAATAAATAAATAAATAAATATATACACACATATATATTATATTATATTATATTATATTATATTATATTATATTATATTATATTATATTATATACAGTTGAAGTCAAAATTATTAGGCCCCCCGTTTACTTTTTTCCCAATTTCTGTTTAGAGGGGAGAAGATTTATTTAACAAATTTCTAAACATAATAGTTTTAATAACTCACCTCTAATAACTGATTTATTTTCCCATTAAATAATATTTGATTAGATATTTTTCAAGACACTTCTATACAGCTTAAAGTGGCATTTAAAGGCTTAACTAGGTTAATTAGGTTTACTAGGCAGGTTAGGGTATTTAGGCAAGTTATTGTATAATGATGGTTTGTTCTGTAGACTATCAAAAAAATATAGCTTAAAGGGGCTAATAATAATGACCTTAAAATGGTTTTAAAAAATTCAAAACTGCTTTTATTCTAGCCGAAATAAAACAAATTAGACTTTCTATAGAAGAAAAAATATTATCAGACATACTGTGAAAATTTCCTTGCTCTGTTAAACATCATTTGGGAAATATTTAAAAAAGAAAAAAATATTCAAAGGGGGGCTAATAATTCTGACTTCAACTGTATATCTCACATTAACATTTACAGTACATTTAAGCATCGAGCAGACACTTTTATCCAAAACTACCAACAACTGTGGATAATGGCAGCTGTCAAACCAGCGAAAGAGCAATAATGTCGAAGAACCGCACAGTACTGCAAAATACGCCACAAGTCAAAACACACAGTACACACAGCAATTCATTCATTCATTTTCCTTCGGCTTAGTTCCTTTATTTATCAGGGATCTCCACACCGGAATGAACCGCCATCTATTCCAGAATATGTTTTAAATAGCGGATGCCTTTCCAGCTACAACCCAGTACTGGGAAACACCCATACACTCTCACATTCACACACGTATACTACGGCCAATTTAGCTTATACAGTTCCTCTATAGCGCATGTGTTCGGACTTGTAGGGGAAACCGGAGCACCCGGAGGAAACCCACACGAACAAGGGGAGAACATGCAAACTCCACACAGAAATGCCAACTGACCCAGCCGGAGCTCAAACCTTGACCTTCTTGCTGTGAGGTGATCGTGTTTAATACTGTACATATTATTAAAATACAGTAATTTGTCTACAACTGACAGTCAATTGAAAACCTTCTGAAATATCCTGAACATAAAATGTTGAATTATTGAATAAGTGACATATGTTGAAGTTATAAAAATATGAAGAGTCTCACAATGAAAAAATTATTGTATAAATTTTTTTTATTATTGAAATTCATTAAAAGGTTGTGTGTGAGTAAACAAGCATTAGTGGATTGCTTGATTTATTTCACCTCATACAATTACTAATATTGTTTAAATACTGCATATTGATATTTATTTTCCCAATAACAATCCCCAAAAATAAAAACAGGAACATTTGAGAATAGAGGTGTGAAGCTACACTGGTCTCACGGTTCGGTTCGGTTACAATTATCATGCTATCGATTCGGTTCAATTCGATATCTCGGTGCATCACGGTGCATTGACGATGCTTTCCATACAGTTTTATATTTTCTTCACAGTACAACAATTCTTGTATTAAAATGTATAAATATATTTATATACTATTTGTAATACAATTTTTTCATTTAATACAAACAGTCAGATTTATAAACTGTACCTTTAAACAACATGAGCATTTATAGCAAATAATATAAACAAATATAAATATCCCGCTCTCTTTCTGAGCCTTGTCTACCAAGTTCTCTTACCCCCCTTTGATTGGTCACATGCTCAATAAAAAGGGCTGCGATTGGCTCTTGCGCGTTGGCACTGTTCACAGGTGAGCGATACTGATAAGCGGCAGCAGCAATCACAGCTGATCCATGATAGACACGATGGAGAAAACTCTGCAGGCGCACTCATGACTTTATCCAGAAGTATCGCTGTAAAACAGCCGAAAGGAGAGGAAAAGTCATGCCAGCAGGTCAAATGGGCCACAGTGAGAGAGAGAGAGAGAAACGGACTTTATTTTATTCTCTCAATTGCAGCGAAATAGGGTTTCTGCTGTAAGTGTCAGGGAAAGACTGTCCAGCAAACACACATGCAGTGAAACTGTACAGTTTCTGAGTTTTTAAGTAGTTGTAGCAATGTAAATACTCGCGCTCGCCTCCCTCAGCGCATATGAGATAAATGATGTCAGTACGTAATAACCGGTTATGATTATTACTGAACCGATACCGAATTGTCCACGTCTGCATTGTAGGGCACCAAAGAAACAATTCATTTTGACACCCTTATTTAAGAAAGTTAAGCTCATCTGACAACATTTGTAAAAAAAATGCTTAACATAAAGAAAAACTAAACAAGGTCAAACTCAACAATCAAAAAAGCAATACACTTAAAACTTGTGTATTATATGAGCTGTACAAGTGCCATTTTCAAAAATTGTCAGACATCAAATTTTCTCGTCAATGAATTTGCAATTTTACACAGAAAAGGCATTTTTTCAACATTTTGTACAATATATTTATTACTTTTTTCAGTTTGCATATTACGACAGATTACAAAGTGACAGAATAATAATCACGTAGACACAGCAAACATTTTGCACCCTATTCTCCCTCCCACCAAAAAAAAAAAAAAAGCTCTGACTTTATTTTGATGGTCTGTTTGTTGAATTTAAGTTACATTGCATCTACATGCCAGCTAATTCTTAATAGATTAGTAGACTGTAGACTGTGTAAGTTGTGTAAGTTGACATGTACCTGCAAAGTTACTGATAGTACTGTTGAAGGAGCAGTATCAACAGATATTAAGCAGACAGTCTACTAATACGCAAATGAACCATCAAGTGTTGTCTAAAACAAAACAAAACAAAACAAAACAAAACAAAACAAAACAAAACAAAACAAAACAAACAAAAAAAAAAAACACACAAAACAAGAACAAAAAAAAAAAGAAAGAGGGATATGTTTAAATCAGGTAAAGAGGGTTTCCCAAGTCTGTTTAGACTATGGTACTCCTCTACACCCTCAGAGCTTGTTCTTGTAGCAGACTGCCAACATTTACATTGTACTTATTAAGTACAAGAAAGTTATTAAAAGGTCTCCAGATATCCTCAAAATCATTTTTTGACAATGTATGTGATCTTTTCCATTGACATACAGTGCCAATGCACTGTAGCATATATACGCACACCCCTCACAAATCTGTCTTTTAAATTCATATTTTTTTAATAGGAAGCTATACAATATTATATTTGTGCATATACATTAGATTAGTCAGTGCTAAAGCCAAATCTGGGGCTTTTCTAACAAAATAACTTACGATAATGGTCCAAAAACTAGTACAGCGATTTATTTGTTATAGAAAATATTCAAAACAAATAAAAAAAGAGGAAAAATCTTGTTGACATTTTCATTCATTTATTTTCTTTTCGGCTTAATGCCTTTATTAATCCGGGGTTGCCACAGTGGAATGAACCACCATCTTATCCAGTACATGTTTTACGCAGCGGATGCCCTTCCAGCTGCAACCCATCTCTGTAAAACATCCATACACACTCATTCACTACAGACAATTTAGCCTACCCAATTCACCTGTACCGCATGTCTTTGGATTGTGCGGGAAACCGGAGCAACCGGACGAAACCCACAAGAACGCAGGGAGAACATGCAAACTCCACACAGAAACGCCAACTGACCCAGCCAAGGCTCGAACTGGCGAACGTCTTGCTGTGAGGCGAAAGCACTACCTACTGCGCCACTGCGTTGCCCTAGTTGAAATTTTGTAGGTTGTAAATTTTTTTTTTGGCAATATTTAGCTTGAATTTAATTGTATTATCTTTCAATTTTTAAACGTTTGGTGACTAAAATATTATTATAATAAACATATCTGTTTAATAAATCTGTTTTGTTTAAATGCACCAAAATACATTGCCTATATTCACTGAGAAATGGATAAAAATATTCAATTTCAAAATGGGGTGTACTCAGTTATGCTGAGCACTGTATGTGACGCCATTTCTTTAATCCACTTTCCAATTCGAGCTTCATTTATATTTTTCCAATTAAGAGCAGTAATACGTTTAGCTTGTAAAATAAAGCAACATTTAATAAAGCAATAAAACAACGTATTTAAAATTAACCTTCAAATGTATAAATAAATACATCTTTATAACTGTTTGTTTAATTCATGTTTCAAATGCTGATAAATCAAACTGCAAAAAATATATTGATAAATAATTTAAAATGAATTTAACATGAGTTATGAAACTGTCTATTTATTTATACATTTAAGTTATTTTTAAATGCATCGTTTTATTGGTATATTGAATGACATTCGTTCATTTATTCATTTTCAGCTTATTCCCTTATTTATCAGGGGTCGCCACAGTGGAATGAACCGCCAGCTATTCCAGCATATGTTTTACGCAGCGGATGTCTTTCCAGCTGCAACCCATCACTGGGAAAACAATGACATTTAAAAACAATTTATTCATTCATTCATTTTTCTTCGGCTTAGTCTCTATTTCAGAGGGCGCCCCAGCGGAATTAACCATCCAAAAATACTTTAAATTAACACAAATATATATATGTCCATTTAAATTGTGCTTTATGTATATAAATTTTAATGCTTCAATTATTAATTTGACAATTTGAGTCTTCTTATTTCTAACCACCTCCTGGTCCTCCATAGAAAATTAGTAGTAATCAACATTAGTTCTGTTAACTGAATGTGAACGCAAAATAATCCTTTAAATGATTGTTGCCTTTGCGTTTGAGCTGCACGCGTGTCAGTCAGCTGTGTGTGTGTGTTCATGTGTGTTAAGCCCTTTGCTGTCTGACCTGCATGTGTTTCTGCTACAGACGGTCAGCGGGACTTCAGACCATCTGGAGCTTTCTGAAGCACCTCTGCTTGACAAGAGCATTAGCCTAATCCTGCCTGGAGATGGGAAAGTCCAGATAAAGGCTCAGTGCTCAACCCACTCAGGTCACATCGGTGTCATTTTTCTCAAGTTCGACAAAGTAAACTACGCCGTCATTCTGTATACGGCAAAACATTACCACAGGGTGAACAGCATACACTCAAATAATGATGTTTACTGTTTGTTTAAAGTACTTATATAAAATAAACAAAACAATTCTTTAGGTTTTTTGGGGGACAACTTAATTGTTTTATGTTCAATCCACTTAAATTTGTAAAAAGTAATAGGGACATGCTTTTTCATGTTTTTTTCATGTGTTTTTTCAATTGTATATACAAATGACAGCTTCAAGATGCCTCTATAGTGGGATTCATCGCTCTGGTGTGATTTTTTCCCTTGACGTTTCTGTGAGTCTCTTTTATAAGCTCTCATCTTTCTTATTTTCTATTGGGTTCAGGTCAGGAGATTGGCTAGGCCGATCCAGCAGCTTTATTTTCTTTTCCGAAACCAATCAAGGGTTTTCTTGGCTGTGTTTGTGCTCATTGTCCACCCTGATTTCATCTTTATCATCTGGTAAAGTAGACGTCGGACTGAAGCAGCTAATATTCATTTACATTGACAAGAAGCAGGGCTACTGAATAACCACTGAAAGATTTCAGCTGCTGTCTTGCCCTTCCATGCCTTTTTTATAGCCCTCCTTTATTCATGTGTTTGATAATTTATCCCTATGTAAGTTCATTTTATTACACATGATTTCTAAAATAATTAGTTTTGTTTTGGGGGGCAGCTTAATTGTTTTATGTTCAATCCACTTAAATTTGTAAAAACTAATAAATTAACTTAATTCCTTCATGTTGTCCCAACACAAATTGATTGTGCTCAACCCAGAATTTCTTCAATTCTGAGTTATATTTCAGTTCATTTTTTTTGTATTGTATTTTTTTCAATTGTATATAAAATGACAGCTTCAAGACGCCTCTTGGAGAATGGAATTTAATTCTTCGTTTAGGTGTGATGTTTCTGTGGGTCTCATCTATAAACTCTCATCTCTAGTTCTTCATTTTCTATTGCGTTCAGGTCAGGAGATTGGCTGGGCCATTCCAGCAGCTTTATTTTCTTTTCTGAAACCAATCAAGGGTTTCCTTGGCTGTGTTTGTGCTCATTGTCTTGCTAAATTGTCCACCCTGGTTTCATCTTTATCATCTGGTAAAGTAGATGTCGGACTGAAGCAGCTAATATTCATTTACATTGACAAGAAGCAGGGCTACTGAATAACCACTGAGAGATTTCAGCTGCTGTCTTGCCCTTCCATGCTTTTTTACAGCCCTCCTTCCTTCATGTGTTCGATAATTTTGTCTCTGTGTAATTTCATTTTATTACACATAATGTAATTTCTAAACTAATTAGTTTTGTTAACTTAATTGTTTTATGTTCAATCCACTTAAATTTGTCAAAACTAATAAATTAACTTACTTCCTTCATGTTGTTTTAACACAGATTGATTGTGCTCGACCCAGATTTTTTTCAAGTCTGAGCTATATTTTAGTTCATTTTTTTGTTCTCAATTGTATTTTTTCAGCTAGTTCTCACAGTATTACAAAATAAAACACAACATTATCTATAATGTTGTCTAATTTCTGAAAGAATCTGCAATTTGAATGAATAAGATGAATTAGTTCAATGATATATTTATAAAGAAAGCCATTTACTTGCTGATTTAATCAGCCATTCACTCAAAAAACTTGCTGCTTGTTCAAACAACTCATTTAAAATGAGCTGAAACAACACAATTCTTGAGAGGTTTTTGGGAGAACTTTATTGGTTTGGTGTTCCAACTGCTTAATTTTTTACATTTTTTTAAGTTAACTTAATGCCTTTGTTTTGGGACAACATGAAGAATTTGTGGAACCCTACATTTTTTACAGTGTATGATCAGTCAAATGTATGAATAAATAATTAATTATGAAGTTTAGCACCACATACTGGCAGTATTAGTTACTTGTTTATTTTTATTTAGTTACACTTTAAAAAGTAAATCCTTTTCCCTAAAATTATTCAGTAGATGAACAAAGTGTATAATTATGAAAATCGATTTTGAATTGAATTTTGAAAATTATTTTTCCTGGATAAATATATTTCTAATGGAACTGTTGATATGAACTTGACCCTTGAAACCTCAAACAATCCAAACATACAAATAAAGGAAACCAAAAACCAAAAATTGATGTCTAATATCAATGGAACGACACAAGGAAAAGGTACTGAACTACTATTTAATATTTTGTAAAAAATACGTTTTTTTTTGTAATGAGAGCTTCAAGATTGTATTAAGAATGAAGCCACATTCATCCCTCAGGTGTGACTTTTTTTAATTCAACAGAGTCTAAAAATCTTAAAGTTTCTTTGAGTCTTGTCTACAAACTCTAATCTTTAGTTTTTATTTTCTATTGGGTTCGGTTCAGGAGATTGGCTAGGCCATTCCAGCAGCTTTATTTTCTTTTCTGAATCCACCCTAGTTTCATCTTCATTATCTGGTAAAGTAGATGTTGAACTGGAGCAGATAATATTCATTTACACTGATGAAGGGCAGGCCTGCTGAATACCTACTGAGAAATTTCAGCTGCTGTCTGGGCTTTCCATGCCGTTTTACACTCTATCTTCCTTCATGTGTTCGATACATTGTCCCTGTGTTTTGTTTTCTTTGTATGTATGGATTACTATGGATAAGATACGGACATCTGGTGAAAATTTCCAGTCAACAGCTCGTTTAGACATGTTCAATACTTATTTATACCCGTTGTATATACAGTCCTATAACGCTGAAGGATTAATTGGAAATTCTATCATTTACTTAAACCCATGTTTTTTCATTCATTTTTGTTTAGCAGAACATATATTGGTAGCCAGTATTAGACATTTTTTTTCACATCTCAGCTGTAAGGACCACATATCTGCCATCATTTGTGATGATAAAAAAGACATGCCTTAATCTTGCAATTTTTCCCCATATAGATGCAATCATTGCGCTATGACATCAGCAGCACCCAACATGAAAAATGAAAAGATGTCCTAAAGCAGACTTTTTAAACATGTGAGAGGATTATCTACATCTAGTCTATGTATTAAAATGTAAAGTCAAAATGACAGGAAATGCAGATTTGGACCTGACTGGGGCTCAGAAAGTGCTATGCTATCAAATGACATCTATCATGTAGACCAATAAGTGTCATCAAATGCCATATTTTTCACTGAAATAAAAATAATTAAAGAAATACATCTATTTGTATCTCAAATTGCACACCTAATGTTTATACATATGAATTTATGCTCTCATTCTTATTCAATAAGGTAATTTTGTATATCATCGTCAGTTTTAAATAAAAGAAATTATTAAAATACAGACTGGAACGCAAAAAAGTAAAGTACCTTTAAATCCTCTAACAATCATTACAATATATATTCAAAAATGATGAACCAGTGATGTTCACAAGTATACCCTTACAAAAACATAACTATATGACAAAAACACAAATTAACCATAGCTTTGCTACACAACATTGTAATTGTAGGAAATCTGTGGTTATACAAATGGTAATCATTACATCAAAAAAAAAAAAAAAAAAGAACAAACATGGTAGTTGGACAGGTATACCTAATAAAGTGGGCAGTGAGTAAATATATATACTTTTATTTGTACCGCTGGTAAATTCTGTCAAAGTTTTTCTTCAAATGTAAATAAATGCTGAGAAATATTTTTCCACAATGAAGCCTCTTGTATGTTGTCTTATCTTTTGGAAAAAAAACATTTCCGGTCAAAAACATACTTGCCGGATGAATAAAAGTAGCTTTAAGTAAGAATTTACCGGGGGGTATGAATAATTTTGTGCTTGACTGTAATGTATATATATATATATATATATATATATATATATATATATATATATATATATATATATATATATATATATATATATATATATATATATATATATATATAGACTTCTTGTCTTGTCTTGCTGACCAGGTTTCAGACGTGCACTCCAACAAACATTTGAATGGACCATCAGACACTATTTCACTATTTAGACTGGTAAAACAAAAGTAAGATACAAACAAAATCATACATTTGGGGAGAACCACCACAAAAAACACAGCTTAATTCATTCAGTATCTGCTCTATTCTTTTTTTTTAAGTAGCCTCCCCCAGGGTCCTAGTGCCCATCAATTAACAATTTTGATATATAAAGATGGGACATTTTATTAAACAATCACACAAAAAGTCAGAAACACAAATGGCATGGGTTAATTCTGTTTAGAAATGAATTGGTGTCATAAAATCACAAGTCTTGATTTAATAGTCATAAGCTATAGGGAATAAAAATCACAAATCTGACACTAGACAAACACTTTCTAAACACATGCAACACTAGGGCTAATAGCGATAATAAATATCAGTCAAAATTCAATATTGTGCATCCATAGAAAACACCATCAATGTAACATATCTGACAATAAAATAATGCAGCATAATAATAATAATAATAATAATAATAATAATAATAATAATAATAATAATAATAATAATAATAATAAGCAACCATAGTTTCTACAAAATAGTATCAAAAGTGAACTGAATATCAGTTTTTACCTTTTTTATTTGTAAGTTATTAAGTGACTTGTTCATCTTCTTTTTAATTTCAACATGGTATAAAAAGCAATTAGTTGCCTATACTTAAAAAAGCCCAATGCATTCAAATAATTAACTCTTTGCATAATCATAAAAATGAAGTCAGGTCAACTTAACAATTCAACTTAATGGGTTTAGTCATGTTTTTTTAAGTGGCTTTTTACAGTTTACATTTACAGACATTTCACTTTCACCTTTCAGAGTAAACTTTCCATCAATATCAGGCTTTTACTGTAGTAGTTTTACATTTAAGTATCTTTACTCCAGTTTTGGTGTGTTTTATTTCTTCCTAACATTGCTTTTCTTACACATCATAGACTCTACTTTAATGATCTAGGCGCAAAGGCTAAAGGCCCGTGCACACCGGGAGGCTTTTTGCTCACGTTTTCCATCGACGTTTAACGTCTGGTGACTAAATGAAGGATGCCAATGTGATTGTGCACACCATTGTTACGCCAGGCGTAAAAGCGTCATTTTTAAATAAACGCCTCATGCTCGTTTTTTTTTTTTTTTGACACGCTGCTACAAAACCTTCTCACCACCAATCAGATTGGCACTTTTGTTTACATGTATGGAGCTGCTGAAGTTACAGTAAACAGCACTTAGAGGCACTCAATCGCGAAACTGTCAATGAGAGCGCACATTGAAGAAGATGCCCAGAGGTGATATGAACGTGGAGCTGCTTATTGCACTGGTGAACAATAATCACTTCTTCATCGCTAGAGCTAGAGCTGCTACTTGAACCATCTATGCTTGTTCGAATAGCTAGTAACTTTAACAACAAGCAAGCGTGTCACGTTTCTGTCTTCTTCTACTGTGTTACAAGTGGGTGTCAGAAGCTTAAAGTTGTGTACTGACATCTAACATCAAAGAGTGATTTTGCATATTCTTCTGCTCGATGCCAGTGAAATTCGCTTGGGTTTGAATCCGGAAAAACATCTTGAAAAAAGCTGATGATAAACACAAATGAAAAGCGTCCCGGTGTGTACGAGCCTTAAATCGTAGGGCGCAAAAGCATTACGAGCGTGTCCGAATCCACTTTTGCTATTTTGAGGATGGAAAAATATGCTCTACACCCTGGCGCATGGTCTAACAGTGCTGTGCTTATTCTCTTAATGAGTTATAGGTGTGTTTTGAGCATAACATGCATTAATCCAATCAGAGTCTCATCTCACATTCCCTTTAAGAGTCGGTTGGATCGCGCCATGCTGCATTTGCTGTTTACATGGAGAACTTTGTAAGTGGAAAAACTGAAAGCTTCACTAGTGAGAAAATAGTTAAACAGACCATCTGCAGCGCGAGGATAAAGAATGAGCCTCCTCCATTCGACCTCTTTACTTTCTCTTTACTTTGCTTTTCTTTACTCCTTTACTTTCATGGAGTAAGGAGACAGTGGAAACTCACTCCACTGAAGACATCCATTAGCCGACATATTTACTTGTTTGTTAAGCTCAAAGATTTGTTTCAAAACTATTTCTAAATTCAGTTCTAATTTCCAGCAAACGAATAAATTTTCAATAATAACGAAGTGGGGTCAAAAACTCTTGTCCTATTCTTATGCCCTATATGGTAATGCAGACGTCTCCAAAACCCCACAGGTGGACAAATCTGAGCTTGTTTTTATTTACACAAACATAAATATGCATGTAAAAAAGAATACTGCTAATAATAATAACATTATACAAATGCAGATTGTCATGAATAAACTGAAAAAGCCCCCTGACATGAGGCATGGAGGCAGTGGTTTTTATATTTATGTAGAAAATAATAATTTTTGTAACATTTTAATCCTTTATTTTTTTTATTTGTAAAGATATTTTTGTGTTGTTATACATCCTGTGTGCATTAAGCAATGTGTAAGCATTTGGATTTGCATAGGCGCATAACTAACATGCTCTAAGCTGTACTTTAGACCTACCTTTAGCTGGTCAATGGTGCAGTCTATTTGAGTTCTTCAAAATAGCAACACGCAAACAATGCGCCTTAACACACCTCTATTTTAGACCAGCACACCCATGAGTCTACAAAGTGGTGCAAATGGATTTTCTATTTAAAGAATGTGTTGTTAAAATTACAGTTGCGCTGTTCTGCAAATAACAATACATCGCGCAAAACATGTCTTGCGCCTTACTGTGCCGGAGTATGATAGGGCCCCATGTGTTTACTATATTAAATTTGCATAATAATACGCAGCTAATCATTAACCAGATCCTGTCAACCCTAACAGTACATGTATATAACAAATATTTTTAAGTACATTAACATAATTCTAATTGCACACTATAAAATAACGTCATACAGTGCTCTCTCCGATAATCGTGAATGTCATATTCCTATGCAATTTCCCTCAGGTGATCTTTTGAAAGGGTTCAGGTCTCTGCGTTTGTGTGGCCATTGATTAAAGATCCTCATGGTGCTGAAATGCACACACAGATGAGAAATACAGGGCTGCCTTTGATTGTGACTGGTGCGCTCATCTCATAATCTGGTTTCCGCTTTTGCTGGTAGGCAGATGGCATTGAAATGAGGACAGTATACGCAAACCCTGCTGTGGGCCCTATAAGCCCCAGCATACCATTTGATTAATATGTCTTTACTATTCTTTTCATACCAGCCAAAGGCATTGTGAGACCCTTGAACACAGCAAATTCTGTCTGTGTGCTGTATAATGTTTTCAAGCTGCATTTTTTAGTTAATTTCACAACTTGCTATACATTTGTTTCAGTATTTATATTTAAACTTATATTCAGATTACCACAATTCTTATGGCCCAATTCTACTGAGCAGTTGGTACAGTAGAGTATGGTTTGCATTTTTTTCAGTTTACACTCTCAAAAGTACCTAAATAGCTAATTAAAACCACGTTTTTGGGACCATTTTGTGAGGGTATCTAGCACAATAGTAAGGTACCAATAGAATGGAGCTAAATCAGCTGCTAAACACTATTGGTTTACAGAGAATCATTACTTACAAACCAGAGGAACAACAACACAGGAAGTGCCATTGTTCAATACACAGTTAAAACATTACACCATAATAATACACATGGCAGCATGCAGCAATGAAATTTGGTCAACCTGAGCTCAAACAAAACTTCTACATCTCTTTGTGACAAACCAAGAAGCAAGAACAGGATCTGCTGTACAGCATGTCCTCCATTGTTGTTCCCAGGCCTTTCACATGTTGAGTCTATATTTGCGAGCACTTGCTGCTCATTCACATTTTAAATGATTAACTTATATGGGCAAAAAAATATGCACATGTTGTTGTTTGTTAAAAAAAAAAGGAATGTAGATTAAGCAGGCCATGGCACCAGAAACTGCAGGGACATGGGTCTGATTCCCAGAGAATGATTGAATGAAGAGTTTGAAATACTTTATTGTCTTGGACTCAGTCCTCATATAACCAATCCAGACTCATCTGAAAACATACTCCTACATACATCTCAAATACGTCTCAAAAGGTATGCTTTTTTTTTTGCAGTTCTCAGATCTAAAATTTCTGACGCGAGTGCCAGTAGCACTTGTTCTACTGGCGTAAATCCACCAGAGGTCACTGTCCACTGACTGACTGATGAACTGACCGATCGACTGACCCACCCTTCTCCTTACCTAAACCCAACCAATAGTGTTTTCAAAAGCACAGATTGACCTGCTCACCCACTTCCCTAAACCCATCCGCAGTGTTTTAAAAAGCAATCCAGCAAAAAAAAAGCCCTCGCAGTACCCTGATTTTTACCATGTTTTCTAATTTTACCACATTCTCACCCTGGTATTCTCACGCCACAAGTCCGCCAACGTACACGGCAAGCCACTGAACAAACTTGTAACAGCGGCAAAGCCGTCCATATGGAGTAAAGTGGTCAGCTGCAAGAGCAAAAAGTGTTCGTTTTAAAGACGAAATGCAGCCATACATTCCTCTGGCTACATAATTCGTGATCTCCAGAAATGTATATAGGGGTATGTTTTCAGAATGAGCCTATCTTGCATGTACCACAATAGACAACATGTAACATTTACCACCAACAGTGACATTTAAAAATACCATCAAGTTAGTTTACCATTTAAAATGCCAATGGATAACCAGTATAATGACTTCTTGTAGTAGTTACAGCTATATAAAGGAACACTATATTGTGTTCCCAATAGAAGTCATTCATCAATTGGAAATAAAACATGACTTGGATCATTTGCTATTACTTGTGCATTCCTATAAACCAACAACTCATAGATTGACTGAAGTGATGTGTATTCTCTTATACCCATGACTTTCATGGCAACTTTGACATGAACTGAAAGATTGCCATACTAAAGCCTGCCTACAGGAATTTAGTAAACTTCCCAAAACTGCTTGATAAAACAGCAACATGAGATTTTCTGTAAAAGGAGAGTCTCTGTAAAAAAAATATAGCCTTTGTTGGTTTGAGCAGAGATAGTCAATGTTGGCTTTCCAAGTCAGTGTTCGGTCAATGACCATCCAAATATACTTGAAGGTATCCACTTGTTCGATGCTGTCATCACCTAGTCTTTTTAGGTCTAATATCGTTTTTCCCAAATTGACGGTGAATTGATTCATATCACACCACTACACAAATATCCCAATCTCAGATTAGCACTAGCAGATAATGAAATTGATAATTACTTAAAATATATTAAAATATAAGGAAGACATGATAGGAGAGCGTACAGAACCCTGAGGAGCACCTTTAATCTGACATTAGATAGTGTATCATTTACTTTAACACTTTGAGTGCGATGAAACACACGTACAGTTAAAGTCAGAATTATTAGCCTCCCTATATATTTTTTTCCCCAGTTTCGGTTTAATGGAAAAACAAATTATCTAAATTTCTAAACTTAATTATTTTAATAACTAATTTGTAATAACTGATTTCTTTTATCTTTGCCATTCACAGGAGGGCCAATCATTTTGACTTCAACTGTATATATTTATATATCCTTAATCTTACCTGGAGACCACGAGAGGCAGGATGAGCATCTTCAGCATCCGCATCAGCAATTCTCCTGGGAACTGAAAGTACTTCACCTCCTTTAGGAAACAAAAAACACAATAACACAAAGCTTTAACTTGCTGTGATTTACTGGACACATAAAGCACAGACTAGCGGTGGCACAGTGGGTAGCGATGTCGCCTCACAGCAAGAAGGTCGCTGGTTCGAGTCTCAGCTGGGTCAGTTGGCATTTCTGTGTGGAGTTTGCATGTTCTCCCCGTGTTGGCGTGGGTTTCCTGCGGGTGCTCCAGTTTCCTCCACAAGTTCGAAGACATGCAGTATAGGTGAATAGGGTAGGCTAAATTATCCGTAGTTTATGGGAGTGTATGGGTGTTTCCCAGTGATGGGCTGCAGCTGGAAGGGCATCCGCTGAATAAGTTGGCAGTTCATTCCTATGTGGCGACCCCAGATTAAAAAAGGGACTACGCCGAAAAGAAAATGAATTAATTAAACCCAGACCGATTAAACAAGCAAGATTTCACTGGTTGCTACAGTGGAATGAACCACTAATTACTCTGGCATATGTTTTACTGGTCGGCGAGAACATGCAAACTCCGCAGAGAAATACTCTCTGGTCCAGTCGTGACTCAAACCAGTGACTTTCTTGCTGTGAGGCAACTATGCTAACCACTTAGGCACCATGCCGCAACAGTCAGCTCATTCATTTTCCTTCGGCTTGGTCCCTTATTTATCAGCACTCGCCACAGCGGAATGAACCGCCAACTTCAATCTATCATATGTTTTACACAGTTGGATGCCTTACAGCTGCAACCAAGTACTGGGAAACACCTATACCAGGGGCGTTGCTAGACATAAAGCTCTACTGGGGCACGTACCCCCTTCCCCCAACCCCATATGTATTTATATGTATTTATGTATATATATATATATATATATATATATATATATATATATATATATATATATATATATATACATACATATATAGAAGAAGAGCAGCGCGTGCGAGAGGCGGGCGTGTTCTCTGCGCACACGCGGAGATGCGTCAGTTTGCTTTTTGATTACACTGCTTTCACCAGCGTTGGTTCGGTTGCACATAGAGAATAACGTCTTTATTTCGGAATTACCACTCTTAATAATACACTTGCATATGAAGTAAATCATATCTTAATACATTTACTGGGGCACTGGAGATTTTAACTGGGGCACGTGCCCCAGTGAATTGGGTCTAGCGACGCCCCTGACCTATACGCTCTCACATTCCCACCCACTCATATACTACAGTCAATTTAGCTTATTCAATTCACCTCTAGCGCATGTTTTTGGACTTGTGGGGGAAACCAGAGCACCGGGAGGAAACGCCCAGAACATGCAAACTCCACACAGAAATGCCAACTGACTCAGCCGGGACTCAAACCATGACCTTCTTGCTGTGAGGTGAAAGTGCTAACCCCTGAGCCACTGCGTCAGCCGTTTAATTTACATATCAGTACTTTTTTATCACTAGCCACTGTGGCTAGTAGTTTTCCAACATTACTACCCATTCGCCATTTTTACTAGCCACACTTTTGTTGTTGGAAAAATAAATTTTAAATGCATAAATTTGACTTTGACATGCTAAAATTACTTGATTTAGATGTTGTGTTGTGTCCACATGCCTCCTCATTCATTTCACTTTTTGTGTGCTGTGTATGAGCTTGCTCAATGAGCATAAGCAAACGGGTTGTCGCAATGCAATTAGTTTTTTTTTCACATGACTTTTTAGAGCTCAAAGTGAAAGATTTACTAAATTTATCTCTGACCACATAAAAAATAAATAATTATTTCTTAGCCACAGATTTGAAATGTGTCAAAACAAGCAAAATATAGCTGTACGCACTTTTTATTTCAACAAAACCTTTTAAAAAAAAAAGACATTTAAAAAAGTATTGTCATGTATCTAAAATATGCATAGTAATCTGTCCAGGCTAAAGGTCCCCGATCACCAGTTAACTACACATAAACGGTTAATCTCATATTAAAGAAATATTATTGTAAAAATGATAATTAAACTATATTAACAAAAATAACTTTAAGCAAAAAAAAAAAAAAAAAGCATACCGTGTGTGACAATGAAAGGATGTACACGCGCACACGGTTAATGTTAGGCCTGTTAATAATCTGTTCAAATAATAATTAAAATAAAGCAGTGACCGCTCTTGCATACAGAATGTATACAGTATAAAAGTATAAATCTCGAGCTCTTGAAAGCAGCAAGACTGTGGGTGCACGATCATCGCTTTTTGTCCAGTCTATTTCAAGGAGAACCGATCGCACCAGTTGTGTTTCCTCTAGGCACGGTAGCTTCGCGCAAGTAAACGGGAGCGCGCGCACTTTTTAACAGTCGCGCGCATCGCATCGCCTGTGCGCGCGAGTGATGATCCTCTCATTTGGTATTCACCTGCTTTCTTTTGCTTGCGTGAACGCAGTTATTTTTGTCAGTCTTGCAGCTTCTTGATTCTAAGACATTTGCACGAATATTGGGCCATGCTTATTGCAGAACCTCTGTCTAACCCGCCACAGCTAAAATCTACCCTAATTTGGCTGGTTTGCAGGTGTTAATGTCATGCCCTGATTATTATCAATGTACTGTTATTGTAATGTCTTACCGTAAAAGTACAAAAAACACCTGTGAGAACAGAACCTGGTAATTAACAGATACTTTTTACAGTGTAGAGTCATGTTGTACAGTGAAACAGCACTATTTAGAAAGAAACACTGCTGCCCAAAGGCACTCCTAAAGCCCGAGTCTTATTGAAGAGCATATTGTGTTGAGTGGGCTGAGAGACATGATGCTGGTGTTAAAGAGCTTACAGGTCTGCATGAATTAGGGGGAGGGAACGTGAAGCTCAGATCAGGGCTCTTGTCCAAGCAGCATCAGGATCAATGCTGACAAATGGCTGCCATTGCTATCTGCTGTGCTATCTGCTAATGCTAGTGTTAAAAACAGCTGGCACTGAGCCACTACATCTGCCACTGGCATTGCTGAGGTAGGCCATGTAAAGTCTGTAAAGCTGCCATTTGGCGTAATCTAAACGGACAGAGATACACTGATATAATGATCAAAAAGATTTATTACAGAGTGTAGAACAGCAGTTTAATGGTCAAATCATTAATTTATTCGGTCGAATACAGATATATTGTGGAATATTTTTAACCAATGAGCAAATTATATATACACTGCATAAATTCTGGGTTCCATATACACTGCATAAATTCTGGGTTCCACACTATGGATTTGTTTTGGGAAATCATGAAGCAATTAAGTCAGATGCTTAGTTTTTACAAATTTAAGTGGATTGAACATAAAACAATAAAGTTGTCCCAAAAAAAAAACCCTCAATAATTGTGTTGTTTGATTTTAGCTACGCAGTTAAACAAACAGCAAATGTCATCTTTTTGAGTGCATAATATATCATCCATAGCAAAAAAAAATATATATATATTTGAAATTATAAATATACAGTTGAAGACAATTATTTGCCCCCCTGAATTATTAGCCCCCCTGTTTATTTTTCCCCCAATTTCTGTTTAACATTAAGAATATTGTTTTCAGCACATTTCTAAACATAATAGTTTTAAAAACTCATTTCTAATAACTGATTTATTTTATCTTTGCCATGATGACAGTAAATAATATTTTACTAGATATTTTTCAAGACACTTCTATACAGCTTAAAGTATACAACTGTATATATATATATATATATATATATATATATATATATATATATATATATATATATATATATATATATATATATATATATATATATATATATATATTTCCCAAATTATGTTTAACAGAGCAAGGAAATTTTCACAGTATGTCTGATAATATTTTTTGAGTGCATTTATACAATTTCTCATAGTATTTTTTTACTATGGATGATTGATTAACTGTCAAGAATATATTTTGTTCATGTTTCTAAAGTACTTAAAGTGGAAGTCTGTTAGGCTCCTTAATTTATTTGATCAAAAACATTCAAATGTTATGCAATACTTTTACAATGTAATATTCCCGTTTTTATTACATTCAGCTTTGCCATCACAGGAATAAATTTCATGTTAAAATGTATTTTATTATAGCAAATTGTGATCTGCAGTCTCCTTATTTTATTATTTGTTACAGGGAAAAGACACAAAAGTCTTTGGGTTAAAGCCTTCCTCAGAGTGTCAGCTGTTGAAAATGTCTTTATTTTAAATATATAATATTTGCCAAAAATGACTGTAATGCTTGGTTTGTGTTCTTTTGGCTTTCAGTTTGTGCGTCCATGTTTTGCCAATGTAGGTTGTTTCTCTGGTTTGTTTCTAATGGCTACCATTACTGATTACATTTACCTGTGTCTCGTTTAGTTAATCATTGCCCTGTGTTTCAGTTCAGTTGGTCAGTTTCTGTAGTGATGATGATAGATTACAAAATTCTTTAAATATATAAATCACGGTAATAAATTTTAAGATGAATTCCGAGGGATCAAGTTTGACTGCCTATGTGTAAGAGACAGAATCGTTTCGCCAAAGTAATGCAAATTGTAAGGTCTAGGCACATTAAGTCCAGTGTGTAAAGTAACAAATTACAAATACTCAATTACTGTAATTGAGTAGTTTTTCTCTGAAATTGTAATTTACTAAGTAGTTTTAAAAAATGTCTACTTTTACTTTCCCTTTAGTACATTTTTAGTTCTGTATCGGTATTTTTACTCCACTACTTTCCTTCAACCTGCAGTCACTACTTTATTTTTTCTTATCTTTGGAGATTAGGAAAATCAGTCCTGTGATTCCTGTCCAATCAAATCGCACATAGAAAGTAAATCGCATCATAATGAACTACCTTCAACATATATGCGATTGCAGCAAACTGTTTGGAAGTATTAAAAGTGTTCCAGAAGATGTTCAAAATCTTAAATGGCCTTAAACACCCAGCTGGCACAAGACGTCAACATTACTTTAGATTGACTTTGTTCCTCAACATCGTGGGGATGTTGCACTTTGTTTGGAAATGAAAATAATTTTGATGTCAGAACTGAACATCAGACCGACGTCAATGCCCAACATCCAACCTTAAATCAACCAAATATCAACGTCTAATGATGTTACAGCTTGGCATTGTGTGGATGTCACCACTATGATGTCTATCAGATGTTGGATTTTGGTTGCCATACCAGACAAATAAATGTCAGTATTTGACCTCAATATGACGTTGGTTTATGATGTTGACTCAACGTTGGATTTTGGTCACATTCCAACACAACCTAAAATCACCCAAAAATCAACATCATTCGACGTCGTTATTGAAAATCAAAATAATGTTGTCATTAGACGCTGGCTAGACATTGAATTTTGGTCACCTGACATCACAACCTAAATCTAACCTAATATTAACATCTTATGATGTTGTGTCCCTGTAGGGCAATAACTAAACGCACTACAGAATGTTACGTTTACACGCACATCCACAAATTGCATGTAAACGCATCAGCTTTAAACAGCGTAATACTCACTACTCTTGAGTACGTTTGAAAGCTCTACTTTTTACTGCTCTACTTTTACTTTTTACTTTTTACTGACTGCCTATGTCTGAAATATAGTATCTGACATTGTGTAATGAAAAACAGATCAGCGTCAATGAATCAAAAAGAAGGTGTATTTAGGAAACACCACAAGCCAATTGTAGCTCAAAGGTGTTTAAGAGGCAAAACAAACTTTCCAAAAAGTTTAATTTGGGGAGCTGTTTCGAACTTCTGAAATAAACGCAGTCTCCAGAGCACCCGAAGGGAATCTCACACCAACATGGGAAGAACATGCAAACTCCACACAAAAATGCCAATTGACCCAGCCGAGACTCGGACCAGTGGCCTTTTTGCTGTGAGGCGACAGTGCTAACCACTGAGCCACCGCGTTGCCCCTTTCTAGCGGAGTTCAACATGTTATTTACAAATAGGAGGTGGAAAAACATATAATTTCTTAATTGTGTACAATGCAGCAGTTATATCCTTCTCTCTTATCATTCTGTCCCACAAATAGACACCAAAAGACTTTGCCTACTTCAGCAAGCCATAGACCATGAGGTAAATATAGTTCCTCATAAACCTGACTAGCAGCATGAATGGTTTACAGGAGACGGATGAGATTTTCAACTTGACAGATCCTCCCAGCTGTAGTGCTTCAGCGTTTTAGTTGATTGACTGATAATCCCTCCGACAACTTGATGCCTGCTTTACTTATGACCGAGAGCTTTGATGAAGTGCACATCTCACTCATCCAATGAACAGTTGGTCAAATAAACAGACTGAAGACAGAATTTTGTCCAATAATAAACATAAGTGTTTAGTTGCATATAGTTCCATGACTGGGTTTAAAACTCAACTCATAGCCATTATGCGTTGATTAATGATGTATAGCAGTGCACTGTAAAAAATTTTATGACAAAATGTCAAGATAACAAATATTTTGATGCCGCTTTAACTCATTCTAAAAAGTTAATCAGGTTTCGACAAAGTTTTTTAAGTTATACAAAGTTTAACTTAATATTTTTAGTCAGTTTGATTGATGTACTGTACATTGAGATGACTAGAAAAGTTAATTTGATTCAATTAAATAAACACAGCAATAATGTTTTACAGTGTGTTACTGTAAAACTAAAGTGATATCTTTTTTAAATCTTGTATTTATGTTTCTTGTATTTTCTTATATATTCCAAGATGCTAATAAAAGCTTGCATGTAACATAATTTGCGCCTAAATTTGCATACATGATACTTCAATACATTTAATCATGTCAGTTTTATATCTTATATCTTCATCTGCTGTCATACTAGAGCTATTCAGTTAACCTTTAGCAAATGACAATGATACAGTCTTAGAATATTTTTGGCTCCATTGAAGAACCATTTTTGGCTCCCCCCTCCAAAATTCAGTTGACAACTTATTAAAATAGGTTTTCTGCTCTGTAGTTCATCCGAAGAAAAAAAAAGTTACTAAAATAAATACTAAAATGCTAAATACTAATACTAAAACAACTAAAATAGTTCATCCGCTACGTAAAAAGTTTGCCGGAAAAAGCCGCCTTTCCACTGCACACGACAAACGACAAGCGTCAGACCCGAAGTCATTCACTTCCATTAGAAAGTAGTCCGGATTGGATATGTTTGCGGCCGGAAGTTGTTGAGAATTTTTTCTGTTATTTAATAAATTTCACATTTATTGTATTTTATTAAGGTCTACTCCCAATCCTAAACCCAACCGTCACAGTAACGTAAAAACAGCAGTTGTATCGAGTATTATTTATGTTATCTATTAAATTACCCAATAAATTGTATTTTCTAACGGCTACTCCCACCCCAACCCTAAAGCCAACTGTCACAGTACTGTAAAAATATTAATTATTGTTATAAAGTGTCATAAAAAAATGCTGCTTTATTAATGTACATATCGCACTTCCGGCCAGCTGTATATCCCATCTAGACTTTACCGTAGTCCAGGAGCTGCGTGGAGTTCCGATTATCTCCGTATGCGGAAAATTCTGATTCTATTTGAGCTGCAGATACGTTGAAATATTTCAACTCCTACGACTAGACCGAATGCGTATCCGTATACAGTGCTATTTTTTCATCATCTTTTGAATCAGAGAAAAAGTCTATTCATACATTTCTATTCATAAATGAGTAATAAAAAATATTATTTATTTAATGTTGTCTCCACAATCCCTCCAAAGTTTTTAGAGGTCTATAAGTTTCTAGTATTCATCCATTCATTCATTTAACCATGGTGAACACACAGAGAATAAAGGCTTTAGCTTTTGCACTCCTTTATTTCGGACACTGCGAGAATCAGTTTCCCATGGTGCACGACTAAACTGAAAATTCTGTGCGACTGCCACAAGAGGGCATATTCCAACAGTCGTGTCCAAATGTTGTGTGCAGTGGAAAGGCTGCTTTAGTTGGCGGTTCATTCTGCTGTGGCAACCCCTGATAAATATATAAGTAAATAAGGGACTAAACCAATGGAAAATGAATGAATGATTGAATGTAGGCAAAATTTTATTAACCAAAAGAACAATTTTCCTCTAAAGAGCCTTTAGTGTAATGGAACGGTCCAATAGATGTTAAAGGTTCCTCATGGAACCATTGATGCCAGTGGAGAACCTTTAGTTCAAAGCATTGCACACTCAAAAAATGGTGTTTGCCGTTTGTTCAAATTACTTATTTAAAATTGAGTTGAAACAACACAATTCTTCAGGTTTTTTTGTGACAACTTAATTGTTTTATGTTCTATCCACTTAAATTTGTCAAAACTAATAAGTTAGTTAACTTAATTCCTTCATGCTGTCCCAACACAAATTGATTGAGTGGAATCCAGTATTTTTTACACTGTTAAAAATGCAGGGTTCCACACAATTCCTTCATGTTGTCCCAAAATAAATAGTTAACTTTTTTAAAATAATTTGTACACATTTTTTTCTATTATGTTTTTACAAATTTAAGTGGATTGAACTTAAAAAAATTAAGTTGTCCCCCCAAAAAAGGTAAAAATTGTAGTTTGAACAAGCAGCAAAATTAATATTTTGATTGTACAGTGTATCAGAAGGTGGAAAAGTAGGGAGACTGCAGGGAAGACAGGGAATGCTGGGTGTTTACTGGTTCAGCGGGTTACACCAGGTGTGGCGATCCCAAACTAACCTGCTCGGAGAGATGTTTGGAGCGCAGGAAGAATCCCAGCAGGCATCCGATGACCACGGCCAACACCGACAAGATGAGGAGGCCGTTCTGTTGGCACACATTTTTAACACGGCTCCACACCGCTCCCAACGCCATGCTGACACGTCCACGTCTCCAGGCCACTCAAACAGCCATACAAACACCCTGTCCCAATTGCACAGACCAACCAAAGGGTTAAAAACAAACAGGCAAACAGGAAGGTTCCTCCAAGAGTAAGCACTTGTCAATCCACCGCTGGTCACTACTAAAGCCCATCACCCTTCACAGTCAGCCACACACTGTGCTACTCTCTCAGTGTGGGTCAGTGCTGTGTGTGCCCCTCCACATCCTCTTACCCTGTTCTACAGCCTGGCCAATAGGGGGCTCTGGGACAGCTGGTGCTTTTGTCCCAGAGGTTAATACCGGCGATCCTATTAGACCCGCACTGCATTAAGCCGATCTGAAGATGGATTAAAGATCTCCGAACAATTGGAAAGGGGATTGTTTCGTGTACGTGTGAAAGATGAAAATTAAAACACATGAAGACGAGGCAACCAACATCATTCAGTGAAGATGTTTAACAGAAGGGCATTTGAACTTAGTTGGTCAAGCAGTTGCTCTGTTTGCCAATGGGCTTTTACACCCTCCGGTGGAGGATGAGCAACAGTATCTGACTCTTTACAGTCACTCTGTTTCAATTGAAAGGTTTTGACATTTGAGAATGCTAAATATTTGGTCACACTTTACAATAAGGTTTCATTAGTTAATGTATTTATTAGAAAAAGTCAAGCTAAAGTCACTTTTGCTCTCTAAAGACAAATTTAATTGGACGTTTCAACCTACAAGGTCTTCATCAAGTCACACAGGAAACACAAGAGAACTCAGGATATAACCAACACACGCTCATTCTGAAAACATAGCCCCATATACATTGCTGGAGATCGCAAATTATGTAATCAGAAGTATGTATGACTGCATTTCGTCTGTAAAATGAACTCTACAGGGCGGTATGACGTTGTTCCTTTTCACGCTTTAAAGCTGACCGCTTTCCTCCGTGTGGATGGCTTTCCAGCTGTAACCAGTTTGGCCAGTAGCTCGCCATGTACGTTGGCGGACTTGAGACACAGAGAGAAGTTGACCACGATGATGGGGTTCGAGTCTGGTAAAGAATGGTTTCAGAATGCAGGTTAGACAAAAACAGAAGCCAAAAAATAAAATAAACAAGTAAATAACAGGGTGAAGACAAAATCTGAGAACGTGGTAAAAAATCAGGTGAGGGCTTTTCTTTTTCTGGATTGCTTTTTAAAACTGTCGGCTGGGTTTAGAGAAGTGGGTGGACGGGTCAATCGGTGCTTTTGAAAACACTATTGGATGGGTTTAGGGAAGGAGGAACGTTGGTCAGTCGATCGGTCAGTCAGTCAGTCAGTCAGTCAGTCAGTCAGTCAGTCAACAGTGGCCTCTGGTGGATTTACGCAAGAACAGCATGCGCAAATGGCACTCTCATTCTCACTCTCAGAAATTTGAGATCTGAAAATGTGTACACCACCCTCTGGTGGATTCGCAAAAACAAAACCTGCAACAAAAAAAGTAGCTCCTGGGACTTATTTATCCAGAAATGTACGTTTTCAGAATGAGCCTGGATTGGATATAACCAAACGCTAAACATCACACCTGCAAACAATGATCACCCCAATTAACCAATGAGTCAGTAAATAAGAAAATTTCACAATTCGAAACAAACTCCAAAAAACAAATTTAAACACCCAAATTTGAGATCTCAAAAAGCGTAAACAGCGACCTCTGGCGGATTCGCGAAAACAAAAACTGCAGAAAAACATGCCACTGGGACGTATTTCACGATCTCCGGAAATGTCCGTGGAGTTACGTTTTCAAAATGAGCCTGGGTTGAACATATCTGGCCCAGTTCAGGCTCAGTTATGGGTTATTAACTTGGCTGAGACTTGGCCCAGATATGTCCCATGTTTGGACCTTGTCTGGAAGCCAGACCTGGTCCAGTCATGTACCATAATTCACTGCGGCATGTGGGCCAAGCAAAAGCTGATTGTGTCGGCCAGAGCTGGGCCAGAGATATTTTGCTGTGTGGGTGGTACCACAATATGTAGTTGCATCCACAAATGCCAGTTAAAACTGTACTGTGCCAAAAGGAAAGCTCAATGTTAACAGTGTTCAGAAACGCTGTCGACTTCTCTTTGCTCAGAGGCATCTGGGATGGACCATCACACAGCGTACTGTAGTCAGATGAATCAGTTTCATGTATTTTTTGGGGAGAAATAGAGACTGTGTGCTCCAGACCAAAGAAGAAAAGGACCATCCAGACTTTTACCAGCAACGAGTCCAAAAGTCAGCATCTGTTATGGTATGGGGTTGTATCAGTGCCCTTAGCAAAGGTAATCTGCACTTCTGTGATGGCACCATTAATGCTGAAAAGTACATAGAGATTTTGCAAAACCACATTCTGCACACATTACAAAGTCCTTGCTGCAGAGGAAAAGGATACAGGTACTTGACTGGCCTGTCTGCAGTCTCAACCTGTCTCAAATAGAGAATGTGGGGCACATTTTAAAACGCAAAATGCAACAACAAAGACCCCGTACTGTTGCCCACCTTACTGTACTGTTGACCCTGACATGTTTGTCAAGTTGCCAGATATTGGATGAAACTCATCACCTTACACAGTTGATGAAATTTTCAAATCTCAAAGATTTTTTTACCTCAATAACCCCGCAGTATTACCCCGTCTCCTACCCTGTCTCCCAGAATTTATTTAATACACCCCCCAAAATATTGGCACTCACTCATGTTAGTGCTGTCAATCTGGCAACCTGTGTTTGCATAGTGTCATCATAGATGGGGCCAGGTGAAAAAGTGTTTTGATTTTGGAGTGTAATACCTAGTTCAACCCCTGGGTGTCAATCTTACATTCATTTTCTTTTTTCGGCTTAGTCCCTTTATTAATCAAGGGGCGCCACAGCGGAATGAACCGCCAACTTATCCAGCACATGTTTTACACAGCAGGTGCACGTCCAGCTGCAACCCATCTCTGGGAAACATCCATACACACTCACTCACACTCATACACTACAGACAATTTAGCCATCCCAATTCACCTGTACCGCATGTCTTTGGACTGTGGGGGAAACCAGAGCACCCGGAGGAAACCCACGCGAACGTGGGGAGAACATGCAAACTCCACAAAGAAATGCCTACTGACCCAGCCGAGGCTCGAACCAGCGACCTTCTTGCTGTGAGGCGACAGCACTACCTACTGCGCCACCATGCCGCCTCAATCTTACATACTGCACTTTTAATAAATGCTGAACAAGTTCATTTTTACTTCGCATTACTGAATAAATTAACTTACATCAACTAATGACACCTTATTGTAAAGTGTGACTGCCATTTGTTGGTCAGCCATGATTCAGATTAAAATATTACCAGTTTTTAAGTATGAATTTTCCACACGAGTCGGAGTTGATGAAGAGTGAACGTGCCACACAATCCATTCTGCACAATCCGCACATATAAACACAGAGAAGAGTGGCTCCATTGTTACTCAAGCAGAGTAAACTTATGTCATGTGAATGACACCATCTTTTACATTCACAAAACCCTCCATTATGCTGCGAGCGTGACATCAGAGATTCACTGGGTGGGATGTTCCTCTGTGAGCCCCTCCAGCCGGGCCTATTGTCTGTCCCACAAAGCCTTGAAAGACATCCCTGCATCTTAGTCGGCTTGCTCGCCCTTCGCAAGTGTATGTGATTTGTGAGCGTTTGTGTGTGTTCTCCATGATGCCTAGTGTGTCACATTGAAGAAGACAATGAGAAAGGTCTTATTGTCCAGCTGGAATGTGGCAGAAGAAGACAACGGGACACGCATGTCATCGCTTGGCACCAGTGTCAGGTCTGCTTACAGCATGACACACCGCGGAATAAGAGAGACAGGTAAACAGTCGCACAAAAATAAAAAAAATGCTGAGAGATGTGACACTGCAGTCTTGCGCTACAGCCAAAGAGAGTGCGTTTTAGACTGCTGTGTGTTTGGCAGAATTAAGCTATTATTATATTCTTTATATTATATTCTACAGGAAAGGATGTCTGCTGATCCATGATGATGATGATGCTTGGGGAGATTTCAAAACCTTAATCTGAATTGATGATTGGAAACATGCACTGATAAAAGGTAAGGAAGATCTCTATTTGTTACAAATACCTTGGTGGTTTATCATTTTTAATATACAGCTTCTGTGTTTCGTGATTCACAGGTGTTTTATGTTTAAATACGGTTATGACTATTGCATTATGAGACTTTGTTTTGTGCTCTGTCAACTTTTGATGTTGACAGTTAAAATCTGGAGTGGCATTTATTGATATTTTAGAAGGTTGAAACAAAATATTGTATAAGAAATAATGTATAAAGAACAAAAAAAATATGTTAATTAGCAGAAAAATACTTTTTCCTTGGCAGTTTATTGCCAGGTTGTTTTATCGCAATATACAACACCAATCCAGACAATATAACACTTTTAAAAATGTCAAAAAAAGTCACTTTTTCAAACTTTTCAACAAAAAAAGTTGTTGGAGGAAAGATCCATGTATCACAATGCAATTCAAAAGCATGAACAAAATGAAAAAAAAAATAATGTGATTCACAAAATATGGAGAATTGCATTTACACATATTTTTTTAAAGTTTGTGATGAAAGCAGCTTCTTCTATCACATTTTATTATTCACATCATGTAAAAAAAAGTAGTGTAGGCATGTTGTAAGGAAGAGGATTAGAGGCAAGAAATACTTATAATAATAAAAACATCTTGAGATTAAATTCATTATAAAGCAAAATAAAAAAGTTGAAATTAAATGCTCAGAATAAACTCATCAAATTTCGAGAATAGTGTGGTTGAGTTTTGAGAAAAAAACATAAATTTTGAGAATAAAGTCATTAAACTACAAAAATAAAGTCATGTTTTGAGATGCAACTTTTTTTAAATTTAAATGTTGAGAATAAACTATTTATATTTTGAGAATAAAGTCACTGGGTTTTAAGAAACAACTTGTTAAATTTTAAGGGAAAAAAAGCACGTTTCGAAAAAAGTTTAAAGAAAAAAGTTGAAATTAAATGCTAATAATAAAATCTTTCAATTTTGAGAATAAAGTCGTTGTATTTAAAAAAAAAAAAAACATCTTGTTAAATTTCACGAAAAAACACGTTTGGAAAAACTCAAATCAAAATACTGTCAAAATAAAATGTTGGCTTTTTAAAATTATTATTACTTGGCCCAAATCTTACGATGATTTCTTTTTTCTTTTAATGCTTGGCCCTAATTCTCTTCCGTATGTGTGTATAAATCATTTCTTTTTTAACTGACTGAGATTGTTATTTTGGTAACTCCTGGCAGATTTCTGCAATAAAACCTAAATAAAAAATATAATCTTGAGGCTTGAACATTTTTTTAAATAATATTTATATTGTCATTTATTTTACAATAAAGTACATCTACCAACTTTTAACTTATGTTAGCAAAATATGCAAAAAATTTACAGTTAAGACAGGCTGAATATGAAATGGATATTTTACTTTACAAGCAAGTGATATTAGTGTATGTTTTAAAATGGACAGTGAGTCAAATACTTTGAGAATCCTTTGAGTGAATGAACTCACTGAATCACTCAGATTATGGGTTACTGTATCAGTTGTCTGTCTCTGTTAATGAACTGCAAATGATCTTTCCGTTCAGTCATGTGTGACAAAATATATTGAGTACTTACGTTTTGGAAACTTACTACTGACTGGTTGTTGATATTGTTGCATGTTTGCATATTTAAACATACATCAAGACACATTTTTATATATATATATATATATATATATTTATGTGTGTGTGTATATATGTGTGTGTTCATTAAAGGACAATAACTAAATATGCAAAATGACAACTGTGTGGCTATAATATGAAATTATGCCACTCATTCTATTAAGTGTGGATGTTAATTTACTGTACAGTACACTGTTTTCAGTAACTTATTGCCAACACAGCCTGTGTTTTTTTTATATCAGCCATTCAAAAGAACTATTCTGTTTTGTGTTGTTCACTTGTTATGGTTTGATTCACTTTCTATTGCTTTTGTTTCAATTTCTTTGTAATGCTTTTAATTAGATTTTCTTAATATTTAATTTTATTTAGTTGCCTTACAGTTTAAAATGAACACACTGAAGCCTATTGAAAACAATCCGGTTCTGGAAGTAATAAGAAAATAGATTTTTAACAATAACTTATATAAGCCATCAAAGATAGAAGTGTTGTAAAATGTTCATTATTCAAGACATTTTTTAAACATAATAGTTTTAATAACTAATTTGTTTTAACTGATTATTTCTATCTTTGCCATGATGACAGCACATAATATTTGACTAGATATTTTGCAGGATACAAAATACAGAATTCAGCTTAAAGTGCCATTTAAAGGCTTACCTAATTAGGTTAGTTGGGCAAGTTATGTTAAATAGGCAAGTCGTTGGACAACAGTGGTTTGATCTGTAGACAATCAAAAACATACTTAACGTGTCTAATAATATTGACCTTAAAATGTATATATTTTAATTTTAAAAACTAAAAATATATACCCCTGATAATTTTAACTTGCCCAAAGTGAATAAGTACAGATACAGTTGATGTATTCTCATATTAAAAGTGAATGGTGACAGCAAGAAGCTTGACTCAAACCTTATCAAACAATTGATTTGCGTTAAAGGTGCAGTAAGTAAGTTTGACACCCAGTGGTTGAACTAGGAATTACATTCCTGGATCAAAACAAATGCAAGCGCAGGTTGCCAGATTGACGGAGCGAGTCTGACTATCGAGCCTAAAGGCTGATTTAAATCGTGTTCTATATAAAAGCATGGGCACCCGATAGAAGGAATATTTTCTTATTAAAAGCAAAACACTTTGAATTGATATATCAGAAACTGCATCTATGTCTTGCAGCTGAACAACTGACAATGATCACCTCAGGTACACCTCATGTGCTTTATTCAGTGTTAAATGCTAATAATGTGAGTTTGAATTGCTATTTTACATGACTTTTATTGCCATACTACTGACAGCAGCAACAGATAGTTCACCTTAGAACTTGAAAATAAAATAAAGCATTTGAAATTGAACAATAAAACTGAAAAATAATGCAAACTAGCACATGTTACTGATTCAGCATCTACATTTAATAATGTTAAAGAGGATTAATATGTATTAATTACATTATAAACCTTACCATTTCGTGAGTGAGTGCACTATTCTATGCTTCTTAATGGCTGTATAAAATTCTGTCGTGTTTCGTCTAGTGCAAACAGCCAAATTGCTTATCACTGCAAATCTCATCACGTAGTGTGTTGTTAGGACACAGGTTACAATGTAACCTGCTCACCTAATGTTTTCGTTTGTAATAATTATATTATTTGCTAATTATTAACCTTATGTGGAACTCTGAATCTGCGTCTCATTTCGGAGTCTGCTACTGTCCAATGGAGGTGGCATTTTGGTCACGGACGCATGCTTTGAGAGCCTTCCAGACTGAACCAATGAAATATGCGGTTTTCCACCAAGGCAACTCGGGGTGCTGAAATATAATTGGCTAAACTGGCAGTAGGCGGGTTAAAAGAACCAAATCAAAGACAGCCATTCTGCCACATAAAACACATTTTCAAAGCAGAATATCTGACTTCAGCATTGTTTTTCAGATAAACAAGAATGTTCACTTAGCATGTTTCTTAAATATCTGCAAACATATTATGGTGTTTTTATGCTTTAAAAGAGTAAAAAACATACATACAGCACCTTTAAAGAAATATTAATCACTTTCAGATTAATCGTATTCGTTAACATTGTGTCTATATACTCAAAAAAATCCGCTTGTTTCTGCAAATTATTTAAAATAAGCTGAAACAACCAACACAGGCTCATTGTGTAAACGTAGCCCTGCGGATGTTTCTGGAGACAGCGAATTACGTAGGCGGAGGTACGTATGGCTGCATTTCATTTCTTTAAACGAATGCTACAGGGTGGTGTGACGCCGTTCCTTTTCGCGCTTACCAGCTGACCGCTTACCTCCGTATGGACGCCATT
This sequence comes from Danio aesculapii, assembly GCF_903798145.1. Lineage (NCBI taxonomy): Eukaryota > Metazoa > Chordata > Actinopteri > Cypriniformes > Danionidae > Danio > Danio aesculapii. Next base: position 10,306,502 of record NC_079436.1, on the reverse strand, counting down.
CCGGCTGCAACCAGTTTGTCCCGTTAGCGCGCCACGTACGTCTGCGGATTTGAGATGTAGAGAGGAGTTGACCACGAAGACGGGAGTTCGAGTCTGGTGAAGAGCGGTTCCAGAAAGCAGGTAAGACAAAAACAGAATCCAATATATAAAACAAACAAGGGAATAGCAGGGTGAGGATGTGATACAAAAAAAAGTCAGACGAGGGCTTTTATTTTTTTGGAATAGCTTTTGAAACGTGTTGGTTGGGTTTAGGGAAGTGGGTGGGCGGGTCAATCGATAAAATTGGATGGGTTTAGGGAAGGGGGAGGGTGGGTCAGCCGAACGTTCGCTCAGTCAGTCAGAAAGTCTGTCCAAAAGTGAGTCGACAGCGGCCTCTGGTGGGTTTACGTGAGAACAGCACAAATGGCACTCGCGAGGGAAATTTGAGATCTCGAAAAGCGTACACGGCGACCTCTGGCAGATTCGCGAAAACAAAAACTGCGGAAAAACGTGCCGTCGGGATGTATTTCGCGGTCTGCAGAAACGTCCGTGGAGGTACGTTTTCAGAATGAGCCTGGGTTGGAAACAAGACAATTCTTAAGATTTTGTTGGGACAACTTAATTGTTTTATGTTAAATCTACCTAATCGTTAATAGTTAATTGATTTGTCTTAGGACAACATGAAGGAATTTGTGGAACACTGCATTTTTTACAGTGTATATTTGTATACTGTATAAACACTATAAAAACGCTGGGTTCCACACAATTCCTTCAAATTTTGTAATAATGTGCTTCATCTTTTTGCTGGATGGTTTGGCTCATTCCCCATAAAGCAGACTTTTTCACTATTCCAAAAAATGTGTAAAATGGGCAGGCACTAATGAACTCAAAAAATTATGTTTGCTGTTTGTTGAAATTAATTAATTAAAATAAGCTAAGACAACACAATCCACTCAACTTAATTGTTTTATATTCAATCCACTTAAATTTGTAAAAACTAATAAGTTAACTTAATTCTTTTGTGTTGTACCAACATAAATCGATTGTGTGGAACCCAGCATTTTTACAGTGTGGTGTTAACAATTGTTCGACAGTGAGACCTCCGCCTGTCAGTCGGCCCCTGAGATGGAGCTTCTCCCGCTGGGTGTGCTGAGTCGCGGACGTCCCGTTCACCTGCAAGCGGAACCCCTGTGGCTCCAGCATCCCGCCATGGAGGAGCAGGTGGAACTGTGGTGGTTCAACAAGCCGCACGTCTCTCTCCTGTGCTACTGCTTCTCCGTGGCTATGGTCCTGAGTCTGGGTTCAGCCGGCGTGGGTCTCCTCTCCACCGCCTCCTCTGCTGTGGGACCCTCAGTGCTGTGGCGTTTGGCTGTGGGCTCCACCCTGTGTCTGCTGGCGCTGGTGGTCCTGATGAAGCAGCTGCTCAGCTCGGCCGTGCAGGACATGGGCTGCATTCGCAACCGCAGACGCATCGAGCAGCTGCGCAGCGGAGGAACCGTGGACCCCTTGCTTCTGCTCTTCACTGGTTTGGCACTGATGGTCTGCGGGATAACTCTGCTCAGTCTCTCTCAAACAGACATGCTGCTCTCTGGTGGGACCCTACTGGCTTGTGGAGGCGCTGTGGTGCTTGGTGTGGCGGCTTATGGAGGGATGGTTTATGTGCAGGGAAGGAGAAACACAAGGAGGCGAAGGCGGCGGAGGGTGAGAGTGTATACGGTGACGGGGCAAAGGAATCCACCATGGAGGGATTCAACTTATAGTCAGTCGAATTTGTTGTAAGCAGAGGTGGGAAGAATATTCAAAATCTATACTCAAGTAAAGGTACAAATACTTGAGGAAATTTTATGCAAGTGAAAGTAAAAGTAACAATCTTAAAACTTACTTCAGTAAAGGTTATTGCACAGTGAATCTGAAATTTTCATCTGTAATTTTCACACATTAAAAAATTAATTCTGACCTCACGTTCTGTAAGTTGTATTGACACACTGCCTATGAAACTCCAAGAACTCAAGTAAATAGTTACAACTTACATTTAATATATAGTCAGAATTATTAGCCCCCCTGTTTATTTTGTTCCCCAATTTCTGTTTAATGGAGAGAAGATTTTTTCAGCACATTTCTAAACATAATAGTTTTAATAACTAATTTCTAATAACTGATTTATTTTATCTTTGCCATGATGACAGTAAACAATATTTGACTAGATATTTTAAGACACTTCTATACAGCTTAAAGTGATATTTGAAGACTTAACTAGGTTAATTAGGTTAACTAGGCAGGTTAGGGTAATTAGGGAAGTTATTGTATAACGATGCTTTGTTCTGTAGACTATCGGAAAAAATATATAGCTTAAAGGGGCTAATAATAATGTCCATAAAATTGGGTTTAAGAAATTTAAAACTGCTTTTATTCTAGCCGAAATAAAACAAATAAGACTTTCTCCAAAATAAAAAATATTATCAGACATACTGTGAAAAATTCCTTGCTCTGTTAAACATCATTTGGGAAATATTTTAAAAAGATACATACATATATATCATATATGGCTCATTGCCAGTAAAAATCACTTGGGTATGAATGCTGAAAAAAATCAGTCCTGTTCTGAAGTTCTGTGGCAAGCTCAAAGTTTGAACCTGAAGCACTACTTGAACCCAAAACATTTGCCAAAACCTTGGAATGCCTTGGAATATTGTATCTCAGAAGACATTTCATTCAACTACACTGCCCACTCAAAATTTGAGAGAATTTTACTTGTATATTTCTGTCAACATGCATGCACTCTTTCAAATTCAGCTTCCTTCTGGGTAAATGATACCTTTCTCTGGAACAAATATGCAGGAAAACACTGCGTCTACTGTGCATCTGCAAGCATGTCAATCCACACAGTAGTCTACAAATAGCGCCAGAAACGAAAAGACATTTTCTACACTGTTCCTTGTTTTCTACAAATCCCTACAATTGTTCAAGTAACCATTGGATTTTTTAAGAACAAAACACTGATTTTTTTTAAAGATTTATTTTTTGTCAGTATTTAGACAGGAAGTGAAGTTGGCGAGAGAGAGAGAGAGGGTGGGGTGGGGGGGGGGGGGGGGGGGGGTAGGGAAATGTCTACAAGCTGGGATTCGAACTCGGACACCCTGACGTGCTCCCGCACCATTTGTCGCGCAAACCACTAGGCTATTGTGCCAACAAAATATGCGTGAAAGCTTCACTTGTAAATAGGGTATATGCCGAGCTAGTGCCCTTCCTATACTGATAAACTTCCGGTGACCTGTTATTGTGAGTTTTTTTCTATTTTATACTGTTCCTTTTACAGCATCGATGTTGTAATGTAATTAAAATACAATCAGTAAACAGACTTTAGCGTTCATTCAGTTGCTCAAGCGTAAAACGAGACAAAAAGCTGTTTGCTCGCATGCGAATTCGGCAAACTAGCGCAGAAGCTCCATTGAATATACTAGGATAAAATAAATGTTCATATTATAAAGACATGGTGGAGGAAATGTAATTTAATGCAGTGCTTGTTGTACAATCTGAGACCCACTTTATATCAGATATCACTTAGCCAGTGGAGATCGCTGATTTTTAAAGAAAACAGACCTTAAACGCACCGATTTTGCATTGGCATACAATTCACTGGAAACGATTAACCCAGGTTACTGGCAAATTAAAAGTCCTATTAACATGCTTCGGCATATACCACATTGACCAGTCAGTGGTGCTTAAACAGAATAAACCAAAACAGATAAGTTAAACAATATAGGCCTATTCAGTTTGCCACCAGTTAATAACAGAGTTAAATAAAAATTGTAGGTTACTTATTCCCATGAGAGTGTGTTGAGCGAAATTTGATATAACCATATAACTTAAACGCATTTCAAAATCATGATACTGTTTTAACTAAGTTGAGTAATTTAAGTTGTTTTTATTTTAAAGCTGTTTACAGGGCTGGTCCCCATGTAGTGTATGTGTTCTGTTGGTGATCACTTTACAATCCAGATCATCGAACCCTTGAGTTTTGGCACTTTTATTACATTTATTTCACATGTAATGGTATCATGATTACACCTACTTGCCAGTAAAAGTTAAAAGCGGTCATGGTAGTTGTGGTGTAAAATTTAACTATACTGGGGGTAAATGGTAGCATATTTTTAATTGGTTGTTATTGATTTAATTATGATTTGTAACGTTTAGAAATCTGAAGTGAAAAAGTGGTTAGATTAGCAGATTTTGTTTTGCTTTGTGGCATAAAAGGGTAACACTTTGCAACAACAGTACATGAATAACGATGTGTTAATATGTAAACTAAACATTACTTTATTATGAATTAATGATGAGTTAATGCATGCGCTAATCATGAACTAACTTTAACTACAACATGAGTTCATGAGGTACCTTAATTACTTGTTAGTACATGTTGTTAATTAATGAATTAATTAACATTTAAGTTTAAGCTTAATGTAACCAACAAGAAGGCATTTTTTGTAAATGTATAATTGTGTCATGACTTTACTTGAAGGGGCACATCACCATTAGCTCATCCTTAACCACTCATGAACTCCTGTGGTTAAACTGTGGATAGATCTCTTTTTTATTGTTATTCAGTGTAAACACACTAGATAGACGTGCTTAAGGAGTTCATAAGTATTAAGAATAGATTAATGATGTGCCCCTCCAAGTAAAGTCATGATGTAATTATACATTAACATATCATGAGTTCATGATGGTTAAATTAAGCATAATGTGGTAATTAATACTATAATTAACAAACAAGCATGTACTAATGAGCAATTAAGGTAGCCCTTATTCACTAATAAACTCGTGTGACTCACGTAGTTAATTCATAGCGCACACATTGACTCATCATTAATTCATAATAAAGTAATGCTTACATATTAACACATCATTATTCATGTACTGATATTGTAAAGTGTTTCCCATAAAATAAATGTTCAGGAGCAAATGCAGTGATGTTTGCATCTATATGTGATCTAAAGTTTGACAACTCTGTAAAAGCATTAGCGACATTTATAAGGTTGCAGTTTGCAAAGTCAACACAAATCCAAGAACCATTGAAGGAAGGCATGACTTATGTATTATTATTACACGGCTATCTGGAATACTCGCTTTACTGAAAACGTACACATGTACTTACATCCACATTACTTGTATCTGCTTGTCTGTCACGCTGCTTTTTGCCTGTTTTTGCCGTTTTGTGAATGAATAATACGAAGGTTAGTATCACTCAACCGGTTTCATTCCTGTAAGCTTTATGTTTTTGTTAGTTTGGCGCCATCTTGTGACTGAAAATGCCCAGGCTTTTGTAGGCTTCACCAGCTTCACTCAGATGGTTTCGTTTCTGTCAGCTTTGCTTTTAACTAAAAAATCAATAAACTATTATCGCTCAAAACAATGTTTTGCGACTAATTTGTATATTTTGTGGAAAATTTGCAGGATAAAGAACATCTAGGATGGTTGTCTTCACAGAATAAAGCCCCTCAGTCTTATACAATGAGCTGATAAGTATTATTCTGCTACAACAACCTCTCTAACTTCATTCATTCATTTTCTTTTCAGCTTATTAGTCCCTTTATTAATCAGGGGTCGCCACAGTGGAATGAACTGCCAACTTATCCAGCATACAGTATGTTTTACGCAGCAGATGCCTTCCAACCGCAACCCAGCACTGGGAAACACCCACAAACTCTTGCACTCACACACACACATACACTACTGCCAATTTAGCTTATTCAATTTACCTATTGCACATGTCTTTGGACTGTAGGGGAAACCGGAGCACCCGGAGGAAACTCATGTCAACACAGAGAGAACAAGCAAACAGTTTTGTGATCCGTAGTCCCTGCTGAAAAAAAACAGCTGAAACCAGCCTAGGCTGGTTTTAGCTGGTCGACCTGCCTGGTTTTAGAGGGGTTTTGGCCATTTTCAGGCTGGTTTCCAGCCATTTACAGTCTGGTTTTAGCTGGTCGGGCTGGAAAATGACCAGCTAAATCCAGCTAAAACCAACTTGACCAGCCTGGTTTGAGCTGGACATAGCTGGTTTTGGCTGGGCTCCCAGCCTGTCTAGGCTGGTCAAGCTGGTTTTAGCTGGTCATTTTCCAGCCTGACCAGCTAAGACCAGGCTGGAAATGGCTGGAAACCAGCCTGGAAATGGCCAAAACCCCTCTAAAACCAGGCTAGTCAATCAGCTAAAACCAACCAGCCAACCAGCCTAGGCTGGTTTAAGCTGTTTTTTTCAGTATGGGAAAATCTCTGAAGGCAAGATGATCCTCTCATGTGAATACTCCAAACATCCACAAAGAAGAAGCTAAGGAAATCCTCAAAGTCCTGCATTATAATGAATAAAAATTGAATTCATTATACATGATTGAATAAATTTGGAAGTAAAAAAATGTAGACTATATATATATATATATATATATATATATATATATATATATATATATATATATATATATATATATATATATATATATATATATATATACTCATGGTACGGTTACACCAGATGAAGCACCAAGTGTGAGTGATTTACAAGTTAATGCAAGGATGCGTATAGACATCCCGCATCGCTATTTGTGTGAATAAAGCAGCATGATTTGAGCGCTTCAGGCGTTTGACGTGCTTGAAAAATCTGAATTTTGTTGACGTTCGCACTGTGTCAACCAATCACGAGCTTGCTCTAGTAGGGGCATGATTATTGCGTAGGGCCTGTAGTTGGTGTCCTTTTTTGTTTTTCAGCATTCCTAAAGCACATAAAGCACAGCTACTCTCTCAATAAATCCCATGTTAGCCATTAGTAACGAAACTGATGTCACTAGTTAAGGGCCACAGCCATATCACCCTGCAGCCAAAGACCAGTTACTCACTGAAGCTAAGCAGGTTTGTGCCTGGTCAGTACCTGGAATGGGAGACCACATGGGAAAACTAGGTTGCTGTTGAAAGTGGCTTTAATGAGGCCAGAAGGGGGTGCTCAACCTGTGGTCTGTGTGAGTCCTAAAGCCCCAGTATAGTGAAGGGGGACACCATTCTGTCAGTGAGTGCTGTCTTTCAGATGAGATGTTAAACTGAAGTTCTAACTCTCCATCGGTCCTTACTGTTTATGGCCTCCCAATCATCCCTGTTGCGACCTCTCTTTAAGAAGGCTTTTTTAAAAGAGAGAGAAAGCAACAACAAAAAAAATTGAGTGAGCATTATAAATGTTTTAAATTGATAACATGATGATGATAACATTCTTACTAAAAGCAAAAGAACAACAAATAAACAAATCTCAGACAATTACATAAATCTCCAAAAGAAAACAATACGAACAAAAAAAATAATGCTGACTTGTCCACTAAAGCTGTGTCACTTCTACTCCTTGTTGGTATCTTTTTAAATTCTCCCAATTAGTCCCTAACGACTACTCCCTGCCTATGGAAGAACTAGAACAAGTGCGCATGAGCACTCATAGAACAAGAGCCAAGAAAAACAAGGGAGGGTTAAACAAAAAGAAAAACACAAATCAAGCCACCGCCCGTAACAATCCCCATCTCTGCACTCCACCGACCGTCTCTCCACTGCACCTATAGCTGGTGTGTGGTGAGTGCACTGGCACCGTTGTCCTGTGGCTTCCATCGCATCATACAAGTGGATGCGGCACACAGGTGGTAGTGGTGTGGAGAGACCCCATATCATGATTGTGAAGCACCATGTGCGTATGGCCATACACCAGTGGTTCCCAACCTTTTTTTGCCTGAGACCCCCTTTCCATCGGAAAATATTGTAATGGTCCCCTCAACATTTAATGATATTATCGCTCATATAAGTTTGCAGTAAGGATGACAAAAAAAATCGATATGTTTATTACTATATCTAGATACCCAATACCCAAGCTTCCTCTGCAGGTCACGTCATTTACAATCGATGTGGCATGAGAGTGCTGGGCTCATTTGCATAAAAGTCCTTAACCAGTTTAAGGTTAAGGACAGGGGCGTAGTGGACATTTTAAAAGTGTGTGTGTGTGTGGGGGGGGGGGGGGGGGTGTATGAGCTCATACGTCCAAATAATTATTAAACACCTGTTTCTAAATGGTCTGTCTCTAAAAGTGAGGGAGACGCATCCCCCCATCCCCCCCGGTTGCTACGTCCCTGGCTAAGGGTACCCTTAGTAAAAGTTGGGTTGTAAGATCAACTTAAGGAATTTAAGGCTGCCATTAAGTATTTCCCCTTAGTCCTTGGTAACAATTTCCTCTTAAAACAGCTGTGCTAAATGACTAAATGTAAATGTGAAAATTACACACTGTGGCTTTAATTAACATTATGCCACACATGATGTTGACTGAACTTGTACAGATTCCCAAAAAAGTCCTTTAAAAAGACTGCTGAAATGCACAGAAATGTCTGTATGCATAGCTACCTTTTGACATTTATTATTTATTGAACAGAGTTTGAAAATATATAACTTACTCTAAACAGAAATCTGTAAGAGTTTAAATGATTACCTGTATAATTATTATTATTTTTTAATCAAATGAATGCATCCATGCATGGTTAATAAATTCATTAATGTCATAGTGATTACAATCTCTGAAGCCCAAAAGTTAAGGTAACTCAAATCATTTGCAACAAACCAAAGGCAACAAACCATTTAAGTTCAAAAACCAATTCTAATGAGTACTGCGAACTTAATCCATTAGAGTAAATGAAGAAATCTGAGCACAGTAAAACCTGATAAGTGAAGAGAACTCAAACCAACTGAGTACTATAAAACCCAATAAGTTAAGGCAACTCAAACCGTTTGAGGAAACCGATTGCTACAAACCATTTGAGTTAAAATACTAATCTATATAAGTACTGTGAACTTACTTTATTTAAATTGAATTAATGAGATATTTAATTAACTCATCACCTTCAACACTGAGTTCAAAACTCTTTTCAAATGAGTAGAATTAACTTTCAGTAAATTTTGGGTTAACGACACTCATTTCATTTTATAAAGTTGACTGTTGGGTTTTACAGTGTATTTGTAAGTGTACGTGGATCAGTTTATATCAATGACCAGTTCATCATCACTGTCCTCCTCATCTTCATCCTGCAGGTTCTCCTCTTCCTCTGCTTCCTTTTTAACACTCGCTGGGATGTAGTTGTCCTCGATGAAGCCATCATCATCCTCTTCCGCCTCATCGTCTGAACTTTCTCCAGTGTGGATCATTCTGCCCCTCATGCCTCGCACTGGGATTTCTCCCTCCAGAGCTCCGTTTTGGCTCTCGGTTTCTTCCTCAGGCAATAAAGCGTGATTGTTTCTGGCCAGACACCATCGGAAGAAGCGGTATCTGATGGCCAGGGCTATGAGGAGACCGGTGGAAAACACTGCCGTCAAAGCACCGAGAACAGCGGGCCAGGCGGAATGGTTTTCAACGATTTCCAATGATCCTGTGACTGACAAAACAGGTTACCATATATCAGTAGTCAGTTAAAAAAAGAGAACAATGAAGAAATACAATGCTATTGATTTAAAGTTGCTATTTGTGTCTACAGAAATGAAACATTTTAAGTTCTTTGCAATAAATACACTGATTGGTGGAATTTTCTGCACAGCATCATGGGTAATGTAGTCCTGCTACTGTTACTTTTACAAACTGTTTCTGTTTTTACTATTAAGTAAGGCTGCATCCGAAATCGCATGCTTCCATACTATATAGTACGTTAAAAAATAGTATGCGAGCCAAGTAGTATATTCAAAAAACAGTATGCGAGATTCTGAAGTGTGCATCCGATGGACGCTATGCTATCCTATGGTGCACCCTGAGAGAATTCATGAGTTTATTAATCAGGGGTCACCACAGCAGAATGAACCGCCAACTTGTCCAGCACATGTTTTACGCAGCAGATGCCCTTCCAGTTGCAACCCATCTCTTGGAAACATCCACACACACTCATTCACACTCATACACTACGGACATTTTAGCCTACCCAATTTACCTGTACCACATGTCTTTGGACTGTGAGGGAAACCGGAGCACCCGGAGAAAACCCACGCGAACACAGGGAGAACATACAAACTCCACACAGAAACGCCAACTGACCCAGCCGAGGCTCGAACCAGCAACCTTCTTGCTGTAAGGTGACAGCACTACCTACTGTGCCACTGCGTCACCTACAGATTCATTTTTCCATATTATTATTTCCTATATGATAATAAGCTACTAAGGATGTCAATAAGTCACTTTGTTAATCTGTCGAGTTACATTTCAACATAAAAATTTCTCAGCAGAGATCAAAGTCCCACAATCCAATTTAAAAGTGTAAATAAAAGGAGAAAATACCCATGAAGCCTTTCATACTGACAACTCTTTACGTTTTTTATGTATAATTTATGGAGTTACTTAGTAATTCAGGATGATTTAGATGATCATCATTGCAGTTTTTTGTTATTACTGAAAATTATTACTCGTTATTTATGCAAATGGATGAATAATAATAAACCAACGCACTAACCATTTCCTCGCGTTTCCGGTTTGTCCTTCCGCTGATCATCTGAAGAGCTTTGCAGATGTTCGGATGAAAATGTCAGACATTCGTGGGCTGACATTACCACAAACACACATGTACCCAGAAGCACATTAACCCCGTGCTTATTCCTCATGATGGTATGTCTATAAGAGAGATTATATTCGTGACCATTGACGTTTTTTCCATCTCCTCAGATTAGTTTCTCATGATAAAACGACCACAGCAGCCACTTTAGTGTAAATCTTTAACAAAAGACGTTCCCGATGTACCTATTAGCTGTCAGCTTAAGGCAAAGAATATATGTAAACGCATGGAAAGTTACCATATTTGTGTTATTAATAAGTTATTTGTAAGTTATTGTTTTCCAAATCAAGTCATATCATCCTAAGTTATAAAGAGAGAAATATATCATAGTCAAACCCCCAATTAAAAAAATGGTCAAATTTAAATGGTATATTGGAATGTTAATACGTACCCGTAACTTGGTACAATCCAAATTTTCAGGGTTATTGCTTATTTTGGTCTCATGTTGAAGAAGTGTTGAATGCATCACAACGGAAGCATCTTGAGCAAAGGTTAAAAGAGGTGTATCTGTTCAGCTGGGTTAATAGGTAATTTTTATTACCTATTAACTGGTTTCTAGTGCTGTGCCTTTGCAGCTGTCAGCTGTTTCACACTTGACATACTGGTTTACAGTCTTTGAATGGTTTTGTTTCACTTTGCACAATATCTTCGCTGAAGAAAAAGATACTTTAAAGATTCCTAAAATAAGATTGAAAGACTTGATTGCAAAGTGAAACGTAAATACATTTAAGGTAATATTTAGAGTTATGCTGATCTATTTGCCAAAATACAACTGAAATGAACTCAGATTGTTGATTGGCTGTAATCAGTGGTTGAATTGTGAAAACAATGTTTCATTCATTTTCTTTTCAGCTTAGTCCCTTAATTAATCAGGGGCTGCCACAGCGGAATGAACCGCCAATTTATCCAGTCTTAAGGTATTAAAAGTCTTAAGGTAATATGTAATCTGTGCTTCAAAATAGTGACAAACATTTGCATTTAGAAGATTAAAACATTCAAATCTTTAGGTTTGTCAATTTTTATTGACATCACCTCATACTTCAGTTTCTCATCAAATCTTCTGACCAATCAAATGCTCTCTAGTATTTGATTTGTCAAACTGAGGGTTTGCCTAAACACATGTAAATATGAGAAAATCATAAACAGGAGCCAAGCAGTAGCCAACTCTGCTACTCCTTTATGTTACTCCTGTTTTAGTTCAGATTATGTCAAACATTGAATAAAAATGCAAAAAAAAAAAAAAAATACTTTTTACTGTCCTGCAATTGTCAGTTAAGTAATGGCTAAAACCAGGACCTCACGTTTTGCTTTGAAGAAAACGTCTTTTCTTGGAGTCCCAACACATTTAATAAAGAGCAACATTTAATTCAAGCTGTATGTCATTGGTGAGCGGGGAAAAATGGACCCTAATGCAAAAATTTAATGTAATGTGTATTTATATAGCGCATTTATTGTGGATGGCCATTCACTCAATGCGCTTCACAATCATGAGGGGGGTCTCTCCACACCACTACCAGTGTGCAGCATCCACTTAGATGATGGGATGACAGCCAAAGGAGGACGGCTCCAGTGTGTCGCCACACATCAGCTATAGGGGGAGCGGAGAGACAATGATAGAGCCAAATCAGTGGTTGGGGATGATTGGGAGGCCATGATCTGTAAGGGCCAATGGTGGGATTTACCGGGACACCGGGATTACCCTTATTCTGTACGAGAAGTGCCATGGGATTTTTAATGACCACAGAGAGTCAGGACTTCGGTTTAACGTCGCATCCAAAAGACGGTACTCACTGACAATATGGTGCCCCCTTCACTATACTGGGGCATTAGGACTTACACAGACTGCAGGTTGAGCACCTTCTGCTGGCCTTACTTACACCACTTTCAACAGCTACCTACTTTTCCAAGCGGTCTCCCATCCAGGTACTGACTAGGCTCTGCCCTGCTTAAAGCTGGTTTATACTTCTCAGTTGAGTGATCACCGTGACCCACGACACCTGCCTTGTGTGTAGCTGTGTACTTCTGACTGCAGTTTGTGTTGCTCTGCAATAACACCTCTGAAACGTTAGCTAGCAGCAGGTTAGGTTATGTTCCTCTGTATCGAGTTTCTTCAAAGGCGTTTTGTTTGTATGCAACTTTAATACCTTAATGTAAAAGTAGCTAAAACTTGCTCATTCAGAGGCGGGAACCCGCGAATGTGCAACAACTTTAATCAACCCAGGCTCATTCTGAAAACGTAGTCCCGTGGACGTTTCTGAAGACAGCGAAATACGTCCCGGGAGGTACGTATTTTTGCAGTTTTTGTTTTCGCGAATCCACGAGAAGCCACTGTGTGCGCTTTTTCGCTTCTCGAATGTCTCTCACGAGTGCCGTTTGCGCCCGTGCTGTTCTCGCGTAAACCCAGCAGAGGTCGCTGTCGAATGGCCATCTGTCCGACTGGCTGAATGATTGACTGGGCGACCAGCCAATCGGTCGACTGACCCACCCTCCTCCTTCCCTGAACCCAACCAATTTTACCGATTGACCAGCCCACCCGCTTACTTCCTTAAACCCAACCAACAATTTACAAAAGCTGTCCAGACAAAGAAAAGCCCTCGTCTGATTTTTACCACGTTTTCGGATTTTACCACATTCTCACCCTGTTATGAACTTGCTCACTTTTGTTTCTTGGATCCTGTTTTGGTCTTACCTGAGCTCTTCCCTGGACTCGAACATGATCGTCGTCGTGGTCAGCTCCTCTCTGCGTCTCAAGTCCACCGACGTACAGGACGAGCTAACCGGACAAACTGGTTGCAGGGGGAAAGCCCTCCACACGAAGGTAAACGGTCATCCGGTAAGCGCTAAAAGCAACAGTGTCATACCGCCCCGTAGCATACGCTTAAAAAATGAAATGCAGCCATACGTACCTCCAGCTACATAATTCGCAGTCTCCAGAAATGTCCACGGGACTACGTTTTCAGAATGAGCCTGGGTTGACTTTAATAATAAGGTAAACACAAAACAAAAGTTTCCATCCAGAGAGCCTTCACGGGACTCGACACTTGTAAACACTCGCTCCATCAGGTTTGCGGCTCTCAGCACCACCTACACTCGTCCCAGCTACCAAGCCGACCAAGTTATATTTTTTGAGAGGTGCGCGTCAGCCACAGCGAGGGCTATGCAACCACGCGATAGCTGCGCCAGACCATACGTGTGCGCTTGATGCATAAGTATAAATCATCTTATAGCTTCAGTGAGTAAATGGTCTTGGGCTGCAGGTTGATATGGCTGTGGCCATATGCAGTTTCTTGGATTTATTTAACAGAAAAAAAAAACAATTAAGGCAGGTAAAATGACAGTCAATTGGACCCCTTTGGCGCAGCAGGGACAAAAAAGAAACTTGACTGCCTAGTGGGGCAAAGTGAGAACTGGAACTAACTCACAAACTGTTAGAAAAAGTAAACATAACTCATGACAGTACCCCCACCCGATGAATGCACCCTGGTGACAACGAGGAGAGGGACTGGCAAAAATAAAGAGTGTAAAAAACCTTGATTAGTGAGCAGTCTAGCAAGTCCCGGGCTGGTATCTAGCTTCTCTCCTCCAGTTCATACCCCTCCTAATCTACCAAGAACTGATTACCCAGATCAAGGATGGGCAACTGTCCTGCAGAGTTTAGCTCCAACCTTAATCAAATACACCTGAACAAGCAAATCAGTGTCTTCAAGATCACTAGAAAGCTACAGGCCGGTGTGTTTGATTATAGTTGGAGTTAACTCTGCAGTAAAATGGCCCTCCAGGACTGAAGTTGCCCATCCCTGACTTAGATCATGGCGCTGGACATCCACTAGACAAGAATAGGGTGCAGGAGAAGAACAAGGTGATGGGGAAGTGAAATGACAGGCTTGATGCAAGAGACATGGAATAATGGTTTGTGACGATCCCTACACTGGCATTCAGGAGCATGTGGTTGCTCCACCCAGGCATTAAAGCCGGGATAAAATGGAAGTTAAGATTGTCCTTTTGACCTCTATCTTGATGTACACCCACTTGAAATCCTTTGGGAACCGATTGGACTGTTGGAAGATGGGTGTTGCTAACAAAACGTAAAAAAAAAAGATTGATGAACGGATGAAGGCAGAGCAGAAACAAGAAACGCCCTGATAGCCCCGCCCTATAGGTATTCAATGTGACCAGAAGTGAAGAAAAGATGCTTCGAGGGGGGACAGAAAGTTATATTTGATTAAAGATCAGGTGCACCTGTACATTGTTTAACACAAGGGGTGGCATGGTGGCTCAGCGATTAGCACTGTCGCCACACAGCACGAAGGTCACTGGTTCGAGTCCTGGATGGGCAAGCTGGAATTTCACTTGGAAACACGTGCCACGTGGGTTTCCTCTGGGTGCTCTGGTGATTCCCAGTACTGGGTTGTGGCTGGATTGGAATCCGCTGAATGAATGAATGAACTTGATTGGTGGACCATTGGTTACACCTGATGCTGTGGCTGTAATGCTCCTTTAAAAGACATTGCTAGATAGCATTGGGACTTGTGATTGGACCTTTGTTCTGCATTGTTTTGTCTTTGATTTAGTTTGTTCCACAGTCTTCTTTGCAATTTACATTTGGGTTATGGTTGGGCAGGCATATGTTATGGGCAACAAACAAAGCTGGATGTTATTGATATTATTAATAAGTGCATATATGATACAATAACCTATGTAGATCAATGGGATCCAGATTTTCAGAATACATTGTGCTGTATCAACACATTCCTAATCTAAATACAAACTGTACACAAAAGAGCAGTGAATGAACACGAGTTGTCCACTGAACCCGCTGCTGCATTAACAAATGGACCTCCCTAGCTAGCATTTTCATTAAAAGAGATTTAAATTTTAATTTAAATTATCTTTAATTAATATTAACTTAATCGTAAATTTAATGCACAATTAATGTTTTCCTGTTGTTTTAGGAGAAGGTTGGGCTCAACCTTTGAAAGTTGAACGTTTATTTTTCATTATTCTTTTTATTCTTGAGAAAATACCCGCACAAAAATCCTGAATTGAACCAGTTCGTTTCTGAAATCAGTGTAGCGTTTAGAACAATGCAAAGACTCGTATACGCTTGAAGACTTATTTTATTAATGTTGAGTCTCGCGTAATTTGAACAACTTTCTCGAAGACTTGCACTCATTTAGACCTGTCCCTCATGAGTGCGCAGACTCGCTCTTAAATAGAACACTCGTCTTTTAATGCCCCAACAAAAGAGAACATACACACACACACTCAAATGACACCTGGGGTCTGTTCTTCATATGTGGATTACTTCGTTTGCATGATTATTTTTTTGACAATCTATTTTGATATAGGATCATTTGATTCTACGAAGCTCTTCTTGGACTTGCTGTCATAGGAACAGATCTGGAAGCCATACCCATCAACCCTCCTGTTTTTCCCGGGATTCTCCTGTATTTTACAGTTCTATCCCGCTATCATCCCGTAAAAGTATTTTCCCGTATTTCTCCCGTATTATCAGTCTTTCTCAGAAGGGTGGCAAATAAACATTAAAAGCCGAGCTTCAGCCTCCCTATACGCAACCCATACTGCCGAACCACCAGGGGCCACCCATTGCTCTTAAACGTGAGTCTGTTCTGTGCTTTTGCTTTGTTTAGGCATGAAAACACTTTGAAATAAATATAAAAACCGGGGGATTCCCTTCCTTTTCATTACAGGTGCTGTCGTCCCTTTGTATGCAATCCTCAAAACAGTCATATAGTGGTGCGTGACTGTCAGCTGACGCGTTCCATAGTGATAAATAGACGCTGTTTCCCAAACGGATTCTGTACATGTGATTTGAAGAGGAGTGAAAGACTGGGTTTTGGGTGCGTGTTTGAACAGACATATACACATAATTAATAATAATAATAATAATAATAATAATAATAATATGTAAAGATGTCGATCTTGGTGGGTTTTTTTTTCAAACACAATTAATTTCGTCCTAAATGAGCATAAAATGTTAGTAAAGCAGTCGAAAGCTCTCATTATAACGTTAGATGTGTGCATTTTTAAAGCGACACCTGTTATTTAATGTAATGAAAAGAAAAAAATCTAAATAAGTAAGAGATTCATTTGTTGCTCTTTAATCAGAATGTGTAAGCTATAACGGCTAATGCGATTTGATAGCTTGAATCGATTTCATTATAATAGCTTTTAATTTTAATAAGTTGAACAGTTTGCTAATGTATTTGCTGCTAATGTATTCTACTTATTTTTTCTTTGTAAATAATAATAATAAAACATATTACTGACGATTTAATTGTGTATTTACAATGAAACCGCTTCAAATTAACATATTTAATAATTTGGGGATTTTATAAAGGAGGGGGGGGGGGGGGGTGTCGGGGGAACCCCTTATTATGGTGGGCATATCAATTATTTTCACATCCCATAGTTGACAGGTATGGTGGAAGCTTAAAACTGCTTGGGAGTCAACCAATATGTGGGTGGCTTCTCAGAAGACACACAATGTGATAAGACGTTAATATTAGGTATGATTTAGGTCGCCAGCGGCTAAGGACAATGTTATTTTGATGTAATTAAAATTACGTTGATATTTTGTTAATTTTAGGTTGTGTTGGAAAGTGACCAAAATCCAACATCGAGCCAACATCTTAAACCAACGCCATTTTGATGTCAAATACTGATATTTATTCATCAGGTATGGCAACCAAAATCTAACTCTGATAGACATCATATTGATAACGTCCAAACAACTTCAAGCTGTAACATCATTAGACGTTTTGCTTTTAGGTTGCATGGGAAAGTAACCAAAATGCAGCATTTGTCCGGCGTTAGACATTGACGTCGGCTTGACGTTCGGTTCTGATGTCAATTCAATTTTCATTTCCAAACAAAATGCAATGTCCCACGACGTTGGGGTACAACGTCAATCTGACGTCATGTTGAAGTTCTGTGTCTGCTGGGTTGATGCAGTCCAGGAGATCAATGTCCCTTTAATTCATAGCATTTCACTTGACGGCCATGTTTGAAACGCTTCTCGGGCAATCAAATCAAATCTCTTTAAATGCGGAAACATCCAATTCTCCAAAATGGTTTCCCAAGCATATGATTAAATTTCATATTTGTAAGCATAAGTGTATGAGCATTCGAAGGGAACAAGATCACAGTATCAACATCCAGATGACCAACGCTATCTCACGCTAATTCGTAACTTTTTGATTTAGTGGCTAAATTCTATATATCTGTACATCTCATTCAAACGTTTTAGTACGATTTGCTCATCTCCCAATGACGGTTGGGTTTAGGGGTGGGGTTTGGTGCCACAACCTCCTTTAAAAAAAAAAACTCGAATGAATTTGTACGAATTAGCCACTAAACGGACAAAATTTAAAATAGTTACATTTCCTTGTGAGATCAGGCTGATTCTGAAGAACACGATCAGACGTCATCCTGTCAATCAAACTTAGTAACTACCATAAGAATCGATAACTTACGGTGACACCATATCATCCTATGAATAATGGCATGTCTGTTCACGTCAGTCTTCTGAAGAAATTTCCAACTTATTCCTGACAGCAAATCTTCTCCCGAAATGATAGGATCTTTGTTTACTATTTTGTAGGTGTTCAAGTAGTTGCGGTCATGTGATTTGTATCTAAATGGCGGAGACAGGAATTCATGAGGTCAAACAAGATGACTATGGCTGTGTTCAAAATCACATACTTACTATTTAGTGCATTAAAAACAGTATGCGAGCGGAGTAGTATGTCCGAATTCATAGTATTCTGAAAATAGTATGCGAGAAGTACCTGGATGACCCACTTCTTCCAGTGAGATTCTGAAGTGTGCATCCAATTTACATAACTCTATCCCAAGATGCCATGCGAGAGAATTCACGAATGAGAGTGAAGTGACAGAACTGACGCAGGTATGGCACAAATGGCAGATGTAGTATGACGTGTTCTGTTCATACTGCTCACATTCATACTATATAGAACCTACTTTTCTAAAGGCCGAGAAGTAAATTCAAATCTAGTACCTACTCGAGTAGTAGGTGATTTCATACACAGCCTACACTACCTGACAAAAGTCTTGTCGTCTAGTTTTAGGAACAACAAATAATAACTTGACTTCTAATTGACCATTTGTCAAAGGTCTCTAGATTACACTTATTTTACCTAAATAAAATATGATCATGCCTTCATTGAATTATTTAATTAAGACAGTGCGGTCTGACTTTGCTTAGACAAAAGTCTTGTAACTTAACAGAAATAATGTCCAGTATAGAATATAAAGTCATGCTGCAGTGGAAAAAGAATGAGTATTGTGTATGACTCCCATGAGCTTGGAGGACTGCATCCATACATCTCTGCAATGACTCAAATCACTTATTAATAAAGTCATCTGGAATGGCAAAGACAGCTTTCTTGCAGGAGTTCATCAAGAGTATTTGGATTCATCTTCAATGCCTCCTCTGTCATCTTGCCCCAGACATGCTCATTAATGTTAATGTATGGTGACTGGGCTGGCCAATCCTGGAGCACCTTGACCTTCTTTCCTTTCAGGAATTTTGATGTGGAGGCTGAAGTATAAGGAGTGCTATCCAGCTGAAGAATTTGCCCTCTCCTGTGGTTTGTAATGTAATGAGCAGCACAAATGTCTTGATAGCTCAGGCTGTTGATGTTGCCATCCACTCTGCAGATCTCTCGCACACCCCCATACTGAATGTTAACCCAAACCATGATTTGTCCTCCATCATCAAACTTGACTGATTTCTCTGAGATTGGGATGCAGTTCACCAGATGATTAATCTAAAAAATCGACCTTCTGCCACTTTTCCAAATGATCAACTAGAAGTGAAGTTATTATTTGTTGCTCTTACAACTGAAATCGATGACAAGACTTTTGTCAGGTAGTGTATACCTCCTCTTAATTTCATTCAGATTACTAAATTACAATTCGTTTTTAACTGTAGTTGGTTTGTTTTAAAGTTTATGTAGATACATCCCTTGTGTCTTGAGGCAAGTATTCACTGAGATTCCAGTGCGTTCGCCCCTCTCCTGGAGAATCGTCAGTTTATATCGATTAACGATTGGCTACTTTACTTGAAGGCGGGGCTTCCTTTGCTAGAGCGACCATATTGACTGTTACATTTTTCCCTATTCAAAACGATGAGTGACATCTTGTGTCTTCTACAGTCTTTGAGGAGACTTCCCAAATCTCAAAATGCTTTTATTATGCCTTACGCGATTAAAAACGTTAATGATGTCACATTTAGCAAATCCGCTGTATAGATAAAATTAAATAAATTGATAAATACTCGCAGAAAAGTGTAAAGACTGTATTGTGTTCCATTTTAAAATATTTTATCAATGGCATCTTTTATGTAATTTTGCTTATTAATTATATGATATCATTACACTGCTCTCTTTGCCGCCAACGAAACGCCCCATTGTTGATCATAGTTCCTACGATCGATGTGTCTTCCTAATGAACACAAGCACACATACTGCAGCAATCTCAGATAACTCAACGCAGATATTTAAACAAGACTTGACTGATTTAATCAAACTTGTTTGAGGAACCAATTTCGTCAGTTATTGTAATTAAATAATCTGGCACGATCTCAGATGAAGAACGAACCCCAGGACATGAAACATTCTTCAGACTAGCTACAATAGAGACAGCAGCCATATTGGCTTAACTGGAACAAGCAAGCACCTTTTAAAGTTTTGAAGTTCTGTGCTGTTCATGTGTTTTCTTAAATAGACCAAGATATCGTTGAGGAAACAAGCACCAGTGCATTCTTTGACATGACTCTTTTTACAAAATGACTACAAAATTAGGAAACTTAAAAAACTTGTCAGTGTTTGGACTTTTGTAGTAAGAGATAGGAATTTGTGCTGTCTGGTGGCTACTGGCTGGCAGGTGATGTTACAAACGTGGCCTCAGAAACTATAAATATGGCTTGGATGTTTGAAAGACATCTAAAAGATGTTTGTCCAGTCTACAATGTCCAATCCTTTCCAGTCTAGGACTCCTGTAAGTGCAAACTTATAAACTCTTGAATGCATTTTTTATACTGTTGCTCGGTGTGACTCTGGGAGAGAGAGTATTGACCAGCCTGGCCAAACGCTCCTTCGGACCCTTTCATTTCTTCATTCATCTTTGCTAAACGTAACCTGAAATCCAAAAGGAGAGAAAAAATATATTAAAGATATGATTCAGCAGACAATGAATTCAATGAACAGAAAGTTTAAAGAAGCAGGTGTGTGACGTACAGAGTGACGATGTCTGCGTTTGCAGCCTCCACTGCAATGGACAGAGGGCTTCTGCTATCAGTGTCCACAGTGTTCTGCTTGGCTCCTCGTTTTAGGAACAGACACACTTGACTGACACCACATGAACACAGGAAGAAACTGTTAGTCATTTTTCCAAATAAAAACATAGCATAGATATGATTTACCATGTCTACAAGTTAGGTTAATTGAGCAAGTCATTGGATAAACATTGTTTGTTGTGAAGCCGATTGAAAAACAAGAGAGCTAATAATATTGACCTTCATTTTTTTTTATTTTGAAGCCAAATTAAAAAATATTTTGGATTTTGGCTAGAAGAAGAAATATTATAGGAAATACTGTTAAAAAAATCCCTTGCTCAGTTAAACATTACTTTTTTTTTTAAACCAAATTTTTTTTTTACATTTTATAGGGCTAATAATATTGCCTTAAACTGTATACAATATATATGTGTATATATACATATATATATATATATATATACATACATATATATATATATATATATATATATATATATATATATATATATATATATATATATATATATATATATATATATATATATATATATATATATATATACATATATATACATACACACACACACCGGCCACTTTATTAGGTACACCTGTCCAACTGCTTGTTAACGCAAATTTGTAATCAGCCAATCACATGGCAGCAACTCAGACATGGTCAAGACAATCTGCTGCAGTTCAAACCGAGCATCAGAATGGAGAAGTAAAGTGATTTAAGTGAATTTGAATGTGGTATGGTTGTTGGTGCCAGAGGGGCTGGTCTGAGTATTTCAGAAACTGCTGATCTACTCTAAATATCCAGTGAGTGGCAGTTCTGTGGACGCAAATGCCTTGTTGATGCCAGAGGTCAGAGGAGAATGGCCAGACTGGTTCCAGCTGATAGAAAGGCAACAGTAACTCAAATTACCACTCGTTACAATCGAGGTCTGCAGAAGAGCATCTCTGAACACACAACACGTGCAACCTTGAGGCGGATGGGCTACAGCAGCAGAAGACCACACCGGGTGCCACTCCTGTCAGCTAAGAACAGGAAACTGAGGCTACAATTCACACAGGCTCACCAAAATTGCACAATAGAAGATTGGAAAAACGTTGTCTGGTCTGATGAGTCTCGATTTCTGCTGCGGCATTCAGATGGTAGGGTCAGAATTTGGCGTCAACAACATGAAAGCATGGATCCATCCTGCCTTGTATCAGCAGTTCAGGGTGGTAGTGGTGGTGTATTGGTGTGGGGGATATTTTCTTGGCACACTTTGGGCCCATTAGTACCAATTGAGTATCATGTCAACGCCACAGCCTACCTAAATATTGTTGCTGACCATGTCCATCCCTTTATGACCACAGTGTACCCATCTTCTGATGATTACCTCCAGCAGGATAACGCACCATGTCATAAAGCATGAATCATCTCAGACTGGTTCCTTGAACATGACAATGAGTTCACTGTACTCAAATGGCCTCCACAGTCACCAGAACTCAATCCAATAGAGCCCCTTTGGGATGTGGTGAAGTGGGAGATCATGGATGTGCAGCCAACAAATCTGCAGCAACTGCGTGATGCTATCATGTCAATATGGACCAAACTCTATGAGGAATATTTCCAGTACCTTGTTGAATCTATCCCATGAAGGATTAAGGCAGTTAAGGGGGTCCATCCTGGTACTACTATAGTAAGGTGTACCTAATAAAGTGGCCGATGAGTGTATATGAGTGTTAAAGTTATGAGACAATTGAAAATGTAAAATCAGAATACTTTACTGTTCATGTGCTGTTACAGCAATTGAATTTTTTTTTGTTATTGCACACATTGACCATCATCCACTTTAATGTATTTTTCTTTTTATGTTATAAAAATCGATTTTATAATAAAAAAAAACATACATGAGTCAAATCTGAATTTTTAGATGAAAACTGCCAGAATGGTACATTATTGCCAACATAACATAAATTTCTCAATATGTCTGAAACGATATACAACAAATGTATAATTTATGGTAAACTAATGTAAATTAATGCTAAAATGTTGTAGATAACATTTAATTGTTACTAACTGTTCAACTTTTTAAAGTTTGAGAGTTGACAATAACAAAATTGACATTTCCCACACTTTTCTGCATTAGCTGTAGATGCTAACCTCAAACCAGACACCCCATGGCATATCTAAAACTGTATTTTATGTATAATAATCATATTACAGCTTTTAAAAAGTGAATGAGAAATGCACTGAAATATCACAATAACAAAGCTGTGTAATGATTACCAGCCATCTCTAACCACCAGAGGTCGCTGGTAAGCACTCACTTTCACATGGACTACATCTTATGAACTACAAATTCAGTCATGCCACACACACACACACCTGCTCCAAGTCTCCACTGATTGGACTCCCACAGCTGATGCTGCTTCTGGACTTGGATCCTAACGTTGTCTCTGTCATTCACGTGTTACAAGCTGACATATAATTGATATTTGCCTTTTAGCAATTAAACCACCTCCTTTCTAAAATGGCCTCAGCTGAGAGCTTTTAAATTATTTACTTTTTTTATAATACAATGAATGAAAGGCTGAATCTTTCATTCTGCACCTACCCGGTATGGCCCAGAATGGTGGCATGATGTAGTGGTCCTCTGCCACGAATGTCCTGCTGGTCTACACAGGCAGCATTTTGAAGCAGGAATTCACAGCTGATCAGAGAACCCTGGGAAAAAACAAAGACAGAAACCAAATAATTAGCAGCTTTTTAAATCGCATTGGGGTATATGGACACAAACTTTTCATTTTCAGTCAGCCAGGGGTGCGTTTCCCAAACAACAACGTAACTCATAACTGAACTACCACAGTACGATGCATCATTTGGCAAAAGAATGATGTAGTGACAAGTGTTTCCCAAAACCGTAGTTGCTTTGTCGCAGATCAGTTGTTTGACCATGTAAGTTTTAACGTAAACCGCCTATAATGATGCTCTGAACAGGGTGGAGTAACAACTTCTTTAGAGAAGAACCCCATAATTTTTTTTCTTTTTGTGTAAATTATATTGTTTTACACACGCACATTTAAAAAAAAATCCAATATGAGTTTTGGTAAAAACATGCACTCATTTTCCATTATAACTGAAATAACACCTCCTGTATAGAGCCCGTGTTTACTTCACAAATATTGAGAATATGCCATTTTCTACTCTATTCTAAATATTCTATTATTATTATTATTATAATAAAGTAGTATGTTATATATATATATATATATATATATATATATATATATATATATATATATATATATATATATATATATATATATATATACAGTTGAAGTCAGAATTACTAGCCCTAACCCCCCCCAACCCCCCCCGCCACCTTTAACTTATTTTTTTTTATTTTTAAAATATTTCCCAAAAGATGTTTCACAGAGCAAGGAAATTTTCACAGTACGTCTGATAATATTTTTTCTTCTGTTGAAAGTCTTATTTGTTTTATTTCGGCTAGAATAAAAGCAGTTTTAAATTTTTTAAAAGCCAATTTAAGGTCAATATTATTAGCCCCTTTAAGCTTTTTTTTTTTCCGAGTCTACAGAACAAACCATCGTTATACAATAACTTGCCTAATTATCCTAACCTGCCTAGTTAACCTAATTAACCTAGTTAAGCCTTTAAATGTCACTTTAAGCTGTATAGAAGTGTCTTGAAAAATATCTAGTCAAATATTATTTACTGTCACCATGGCAAAGATAAAATAAATCAGTTATTAGAAATGAGTTAATAAAACTATTATGTTTAGAAAAGTGTTGAAAAAAATCTCTCTGTTAAACAGAAATTGGAGAAAAAAATAAATAGGGGGCTAATAATTCTGACTTCAACTGTATATATATATATATTATAAAGTAGTAATAATACACGTTTTCAAAGTGCACTATGAAGGGAACGCAATTGTCTCTATGAAGATCGCGAAAAATAAACTGGAAAAAGCAAAAAAAAAAAGCACTTTGAAAACAAATTACACTAAGAGAGATGACTTTATTTTAAAAAAATAATAATTTTAAGGTTAAATGTTGCATTGTTCGAATGGAATAGGGCATAGGGGGGATAACTTGGAAGAGAACACAACCAGGAACTATGCTTCTAACTACAGCTCCAATGGATTTGGGAAATGCCAAATCAACGAACTATGTTTGTAATGATAGAACCTGCAACCTTAGTTGGCTAACGATGGTTTTCGGAAACGCACCTGGGTAATGCAAGTGGGTCTCAGACCGGACAAGAAGGACTGCATTAAATTACTCATTTCCATGGCATGTCTTTAAAATTTGGAAATTAATTTTATCTCAGTATTTTCAATGGAGTTTCTGTGCTAGCCTGCTGCTACTGACGCCACTTGCGTCTACACGTTCTTTCATCTCCAAACAACTAAATGATTGCTTAAGTCTATTTAACTGATTTTATTTTAATTACATAACAACATCGATGCTGTAAAAAAAAACACATGAAATTGAAAACAGTCACATAAACCTTTCACCAGAAGTTTAGCGTTGGCCGAAAAACACTAGCATGTGCATATAGCGCATTCTTTCTTTAAATTGTTTTTTAGAGACTTTTTAGTCTAAAACATCATATGTATTATCATTTATCAAGTGCGACACCATGGTTCAGTAGTTAGCACTGTCACCTCACAGTAAGAAGGTCGCTAGTTCAAGTCCCGGCTTGGTCAGTTGGCATTTCTGTGTGAAGTTTGCATGTTCTCCCAGTGTTCGCGTGGGTTCGCGGGTGCTCCGGTTTCCCTCATAGTCCAAACACATGCACTATAGGTGAATTGATTAAACGAAACTGTTTATAGTGTATGAGTGTGAATGATTGTGTATGGGTGTTTTCCAGTAGTTGCAGCTGGAAGGGCATCCGCTGTGTAAAAACATATGCTGGAAAAATCGGCAGTTCATTCCGCTGTGGCAACCCCTGATGAATACAGGGACTAAGCGAAAGGAAAATGAATGAATGAATAAAAGTGCTGACCCCTTGTACAGCTTGTATTAGTGGAGTGCGACTGCTGTCTTCTACATTGACCCAGTTGATGTCAGCTCCGTGAGCCAGAGCCTGTGCCATGTCTTTAAGGCTGCAAGCACACGACGCCCAGTAAAGAAGAGAGTCAGCGGAGAAATCAGTCAGCTTCGAGAACACTGGAGAACGCTCGGCCTGATTCGCTGCCGCCTCTGACTCTTGAAGATCTGAAAAACAACATAATTTGCATAATATTCAGTATATTTTTATTTCTTAGATTTTTATTTGATTTTTTTTTTGACTGCTGAACAGAAACACCCACCTGTTGCACTTATTCAGGGGTGTACTTGTTTCTGTTGCCTCATTACAAACATACATGACAAATTTCACAATATACACGTTAAACTAACAAAAGATACATTTGTTTTTTTTATGATTATTTTTTTTAGGGTTTTTTCACCTCTTTTTATAGGGATAGTAAAGTGAAGAACAGACAGGAAAGTATTGGCAGCTGAGAGAGGGGAAGGGTCGGCATAGGACCTCGAGCCAGCAATCGAACTCGGATCGCCGTGAACACCATGGGGTGCTATTTGTCAGCGCACTTAACCACTAGGCTATTGGTGCCAACAACAACAAAAGATACATCTGCTATAAATTTTATGAGTGTAAATATTGCAGTTATGACTGAGTTAAATGTGTTCAGATGAAGAAAAAAAAACGATGAAAAATGTATTGATCATGTTAAAATGACAGTTAATATGTATGTATTTTTTTTACACATTTATTCATGTTTGCATTACTAAGAGCAGGAAAGAGACAGACTGCACTGGTAAGCTGTATCCCCATAATATCGTTTAATTAAAATGACTGTCTTGACAGTTTTTACAAGTGAAGGCATTATCTACACACAATATAAATTCCAAATTAAAAAAAACTACAAACCATAAAAGACTATTCATTAAAATAGTTAAATACAGACAAATCCAAATGCCCAACACAAGTGAGCTGAGCTCCAGACCAGTCCAGCTTGATGACGTATAATGTCTCCGACACCGCCTGTAGTCCCATTTAGCAACTTGATAGCAACCTTCTTTTTAAAGAAACGTAACCGATTTTAAAAAATCAAGAGTGTGATGTAACTGATGTGTTTTATGTCGTAGAATAAAAGTGAAAGTATCTTGAGTTTGTGTTAGCCACAGACCTTATTTAAGCGATTTAACTGAAATCCCATTGAAAAAACCCATTGACTTTGTGACGAGGGAACCGGAACTGCTAAAACTCGCTTCCAGGTTTTTGCATACAAATTGATGTCATAGTTCCTCCTCTCTATTGATGAACTTTGACACATTTTTACTGTTAATTGGCTTTACTGTTTTTCTTTTTAATTTCTATGATGCTACTTTGACACAGTTTATACTTAACAGAAAGCAATTACCCTTATTGTTCAGTGTGGAAGTGCGCTTGTTTTTGGAAAAAATGACTAGGAATAATAAAAGTCAAACAGCTTACTCAACAAACAATCATGACTATGCATAAAAAGCAGAATGATATAATAAGAAAATATCAGTTTGCAACATCAAGCAGCATAACTATCTGTTTTCAATGTCTAAAAATGAATGGAAGTGATTAAGTCCAGAGGCCAAAAAGATTCCAATGGCTGCGCCTGCTGGTACTTGAAGAATAATATCGTTCACCCTGATGATCCCTCGGTTCCAGCTCGCATCTCAGCCTGCCTGTCAGACATTTCACACTGGATGAAAGATCATCATCTTCAGCTTAACCTCGCGAAAACGGAAATGCTTGAAGTTGCTGATAACCTGACTCTACACCATAACTTTTCAATCCAGATGGATGGGGCAACCGTTACTGCATCCAAAATGGTAAAAAGCCTTGGAGTAACGATTGATGACCAACTAAACTTCTCTGACCACATTTCTAGAACTGCTCGATCTTGCAGATTTACACTCTACAACATCAGAAAGGTCCGACCCTTCCTATCTGAACATACAGCTCAACTCATTGTTCAAGCTCTTGTTCTCTCCAAACTCGATTATTGCAACTCTCTACTAGCCGGGCTTCCAGCTAACTCTATCAAACCTCTTCAGCTGCTTCAGAACGCAGCAGCACGAGTGGTCTTTGATGAACCCAAAAGAGCACATGTCACTCCGCTACTCACCCGTTTGCACTGGCTGCCAGTTGCTGCCCGCATCAAATTCAATGCTCTGATGTTTGCTTACAAAGCGACCTCTGGCTTTGCTCCTTCTTATCTGCTCTCACTTCTGCAGATTTATGTGCCCTCCAGAAACTTGTGGTCTGTGAATGAGCGTCGCCTCGTGGTTCCATCCCTAAAAGGGAAGAAATCACTTTCTTCCCAAACTCTCGCATTCAATCTGCCCAGTTGGTGGAAGGAACTCCCTAACTACATCAGAACGGCAGAGTCACTTGCTGTCTTCAAGAAACTACTAAAAACTCAACTATTTAGTCTCCACTTTCCTTCCTAATCTGTAACTGCCTCTCTGGCTATACCACTAACTCTACTCTCTCAAAAAAAACCCATTACTAATGCTTTGCTTCTTAGACTTTACACACCTGAAACTTGCCTATAGCACTTATTCACTGTTGCTCTTATAGTTGTGTAAATTGCTTCCTTGTCCTCATTTGTAAGTCGCTTTGGATAAAAGCGTCTGCCAAATGACTAAATGTAAATGTAAATAAGGTCAATAGAAATGGCTCGCAGTGACTTCACCATGTCATAATATAAAAGAATGATTGGCATATCAGCTAAAATATGAAAGAAGGCTGAACTTTTTAAAGCTGACCTGTTTCACTCAGGCTGGAGCTGGAGGGGGTGGAGGCCAACATCTCTCTGCTCCCGTCTGCACTGTTCTGAATCCCGCTGTCCGCTCTCTTTACTGCCATAAGAACACAGTTAAAGCATGAATGAGCCACCAGAGTACTGCAGCAATAAAACTTGACATGACGACACATATTACATGTTATACTTATTATATCTTTATTATGGGAAAGATAACAAAATAGAACTTCATTCACAAGGTAAAATAAGCGATTAGTTGTTACATACTGTACACTCTTTATGTTACTGCAAACATTTTTATTATTAGCCCTCCTGTTTTTTTTCCCAGTTTCTGTTTAACGGAAAGAAGATTATTTCAACACATTTATAAACATTCTTCATTTTCTTTTCGGCTCAGTCCCTTGGTTAATCTGGGGTCGCCACAGCGGAACGAACCGCCAACTTATCCAGCACACGTTTTACATCCATAACATCCATACACACTCATTCACAACGGACAATTTAGCCTACCCAATTTACCTATATCTCATGTTTTTGGACTTGAGGGGGAAACTGGAAACCCACATGAACACGGGGAGAACATGCAAACTCCACACCGAAATGCCAACTGACCCAGCCGGGGTTCAAACCAGCGACCTTCTTGCTGTAAGGCGATTGTGCTACCCACAAGGGTTGGGCGATGTCGACTAATTTGGCATCGTACGATATCCGGAGGCGATGTTTGACAGAGTGCGCGCGACGTGTCTGAAGAGCAAGGAGGGATCCGCCGGTGAGGGGTGAGAAGGGTGCGCGACTTGCAGTGAAATCTCGTTTAAATTTATGTCATTTAAAAGAGCGTTTTAATGACATAAAACTATTTTAAATTATATATTTCATATACTGATGTACAACTAAAGGCATGTGTAAAGCTTTTATTTTAGATAGCCTGCGGCATGCTCCCAGTTCTTATGTAAATATATAATGTTACATTTAAATACATAAAAACATCAAAAAGACATAATTTAATGTTTACAAACATTTCAATTATTTAACTATGCATATCTTTAACTTGTAGTTCCCAATAATACTACCACTAATATGATTCGTCTTGTTAAAATGTAAAGACAGAGAATAGACTATAAAAAGCACCAAATATGATTATAACTGCACTGTGGATAAGTACAATAGTTTTTGATCAGGCATTCAACGTAGACGATCCATTAGGGTCCTAACTCGATTGCAGGGGGGACCCGATTTCTTATGACACCGGCTCAGCATTGTGTTGTCTATTGGCCATCGTCAATCGGCCCAACCCTACTACCCACTGCGCCACCGTGCTGCCCCATTTCTAAACATAATCATTTTAATAACTAATTTCTAATAACTGATTTATCTTTGCCATGATGACAGCACATAATATTCGACTAGATGTTTTTTTTAAGATACTAGTATTCAGCTTAAAGTGACATTTAAAGGCTTAACTAGGTTAATTAGGCAAGTCATTGTATAATGATGATTTGTTCTGTAGACAACCAGAAAAAAAATAGCTTAAGGGGGATAATAATATTGACCTTAAAATGGTTTTAAATTTTCTTTTGAACTGCTTTCATTCTAGCTGAAATAAAGCAAAAAAGAATTTCTCCAGAAGAAAAAACAATATAGGAAATACTGTGAAAAATTCCGTGTTCTGTTAAACATCATTTGGGAAATATTTGAACAAGAAAAAACTTTTACAGGAGGGCGAATAATTTTGACGCACACACACACACACACACACACACACACACACACACACACACACACACACACACACACACACACACACACACACACACACACACACGCTGCATTCTGACCCCATACCTTTTTTTCCTCACAGATTAGGCTTTAGATTTTTTTATTCAAAGCAGTTAATATTTAACTTAAATTATTTGTTTATATTCATCCCTTTATATTCCTGTGGTAATAGGAACCGGAGACAGGAGTTATTTCTTTCCTTATTGCAACCCTTTACCACATTTGTTTACCTGTGGACTGTAACACTTTTTACTTGAAGGGAGTGTTCATAGGAGTGTCATGAAACCTTTATGATCATGACATGATGCATAATGAATATGGAAGAGATTTTATGCATACTTATGACATCAGTCATTAAGTGTAATTCGCTCAGTTATGTCGTTTTAAACGCAAAGGTGATTTGAGATGTCTTTGTCATGACAACTTGACATAAATACATCATAACCTGTCTTTGTCATAACCTGTTTTGTCAACTTGACATTACCAAGACAACTTAAATTAGTTAAAAATTTGTCATTAATCTGTGACATTGCACTATACTTGTGTCATGAATTATATAAAAGCATCATTACTATTTTTTCTGACCTCAACTACAACAGTACAAACTGAATTTGTCATTAACATGTCATTAAATATGAATGACGCTGTTATAAAATCATTTGACAGACTATTGACACTTTTAGTGAGAAATTTAAATGACAAAATCAGCTTGGTAAAGTGACCAAATTAATATTCATTACACAATTATAAAGGCCCTAATGATAATTATGTTTATGATGGGTTTGTGACAAGTTATGTTGTATTGGTAATGTCAACTTGCCATGACAAAGACATCTCAAACAATGTCACCTTTGCATTTAAAATGATATATCGGAGCAAATGACACTTAATGACAGCTGCGTAAAGCATGTACAAAATCTCATATTCATGACATGTGACATAAAGGGGACCTATTATGCAAAAATCACTTTTATATAACTTTTATAAATCACATTTACAGTTGTGTGGGATCAGTCTGTGAATATAGCGCGCTTCTAATGGTAAAAAAGTATTAATTATTTTTTATAATCACACTTGATAAAAAACGTCTGCCGAAACACTTTGATTGACATTCTACCTTTGTACGTGTCATAAGAGAGAGAAAGCCTCGCCCATAAGTGACGATAGTTACGTTAGTCTTATTTTTGAATCTGCCACTATGCTGACACATAGGCATTTGCAGCTCCGTCCTCCTCTCAAAAGAGCACAATCTCATTTGAATTTAAAGCGACAGTCACCAAAATGGCACAATTAGTATCAAAGCCTAAGAGAGGCAGTTTCAAAGAGTTAAAAAACATTATTTGTGGTTTTTTTCTTAGCTGAAACGTCACATACATACTCCAGAGACATCATACATACTCCAGAGACTTATTTTACATCTTTAAAAAGGGGTGTAATAGGTCTCCTTTAGAGTAACGTGTTACAGATAGTACTAATATATATTTATATATATTGGGCTTAAATATCTCAGAGCTCAGGGTTCTATCCCAGGACAGCATGTCAAACCTGCTATAAATGCTAAGCATATCTAAGCGGGAACTCTTGAAACAGAAATTGGAGAAAAAAAAATAAACAGGGGGGCTAATAATTCAGGGGGCTAATAATTCTGACTTCAATATATATATATAGTGTTTGACTGTAGACATATAAAATATAGCATGCAACACAGCAATGATTGAAATTAAAGCACTTACAGTTTTGCAACTTTGAGGATGTGTCAAAGTAGGAAAATAGAGAATCAAGCTCATCAGGGCAGAACAGCGAATCCCGTCGCACCTCCTGGCCACTAAGGGAAGCTGCTAACAGTGGAAGGGATACAAAACAGAATTAGCAAGCAGAAAAAACAGAATGGTTTCAGTCAATCTCCAGTTTTTGATTTCCAGTTATGCGTCATTCACCTGAGGCATTGGAGGCAGTTCGGAGTTTGGGTGTCGGAGGGGGAGGACGCGGTGGCAGAAACTCCATGTTCCCCTGCATGCGTTTGTCATGTTTCCTCAGCGCCATGATCTTTTCCATTTGTTCCTGCTCTGTAGGTTTCAGGACAAACCTTTTGTCTACATACTTAGCACGGATGAAGGCTTCAATTTCCCGTCTTGCACAGAGAGAAATGCACACAAGTATTAAAAAGATTAATTACACGTACACAGAAAACTATATCACCTATCCAAGTTTTAGGAACAATAAATAATAACTTGACTTCTAGTTGATCATTTGGTATCAGAAGTGGCTCATATGAAAGGTAAAGGCCTCTAGATTACGCTTATTTGACCAAAATAAAAGATGATCATGACTTGATTTTGAATTATTTAATTAGGACAGTAAGGTTAGACAAAAGTCTTGTCACTTAACAGAAATAATGTCCAGTATAGAAAATAAAGTCATGCTGCAGTGGAAAAAAAATGACTATTGTGTATGACTCCCATGAGCTTGGAGGACTGCATCCCTACATCTCTGCAATGACTCAAATCACTTATTAATAAAGTCATCTGGAATGGCAAAGAAAGCGTTCTTGCAGGACTCCTAGAGTTCATCAAGAGTCTTTGGATTCATCTTCAATGCCTCCTCCATCATCTTACCCCAGACATGCTCAATAATGTTCATGTCTGGTGACTGGGCTGGCCAATCCTGGAGCACATTGACCTTCTTTGCTTTTAGGAATTTTGATGTAGTCCCTTTCCTGTGGTTTGTAATGTAATAAGCAGCACAAATGTCTTGATCCCTCAGGCTGTTGATGTTGTCATCCACTCTGCAGATCTCTCGCACACCCCTATACTGAATGTAACCCCAAACCATGATTTTTCCTTCACCAAACTTGACTGATTTCTGTGAGAATCTTGGGTCCATGCAGGTTCCAAGTAGTATTTGCAGTATTTGTGGTGATTTGGAGGCAGTTCAACAGATGATTAATCTGAAAAAAATCTACCTTCTGCCACTTTTCCAAACGATCAACTAGATGTCAAGTTATTATTTGTTGGTCTTACAACTGAGATTTACGACAAGACTTTTGTCAGGTAGTGTAGATAAACAGTGTTCAAGATACCTGGGATCTCCAGGCTGAGGTTTCTTGCCACCATTCTCTTCTCTGTGAGCTTCGTAGATGTGATTAATCACATCATTTCCCAGCTCACACATCAACTGCAAATACAACACAAAGCGAGACAAATGCTAAACATACGGCACAAATGAGTGATTTAATACTCCACAACACCAAAACACACAAATTAAACCCCATGATTATGAACTTCTACCTTCAGCAGTTCTGGTTCCCATGTGTCGAGTGTGAGAGATCGCACCTTTGAATTGTGAACTCCTAAACTCCTGAAAAGAAAAAAAAAATTGTCAATATTTATGTCAATTTGATTATATCAATTCTGGATCCTCTAATTGGTTTACACCATTACTTCAGTCTTTGCACAATCCTTAAAATCCATTGAAATATTCTGATGTATCATTTTACTGGGTAAATATTTTTCTAACATTTTCAAAAATCTGTCAAAAGCCATCAGATCCAGATCCCCTTATCGCAGTTCTAGGCATTACTGATTTTGATATAGCTAAAATCAGTACAGAACAAAATATAGTTTCATGTGTCAGTCTACTAGCACAAAGGTTAAAATGATTAATCTCTGCTGTTTTTAAAGAATAGCCATGTTAATAAAGGTCAATAATTTCGCCGTTTATCTTCATAAATCCCTTTTCCAAAGAGCACCAACACAATAACTACCCTTGAAGCGCTTTTGGGGTTTGATTTTTGGAACTATAACCATGCAGTACCTGTGAATGCCCGAGCACTCGATGCAGAGTGTGATGCAGAGGTTAATGCTGGCCCAGCGGGGATCGCTCTGGCCACAGTCACAGCAGAACTCATTGCCCGGAACGGCCAGCACCCGCTGAAGAGCACTCTCACCTTTAACCGGCTTCACAGACTCACAGCCGGAGTCCAGACTGCCCAGAGAGGCTGACGACTGCCTGTCCAGACTCTACAGCAGGCAAAACACATTCACAATCATTAAGACATTGTATCAGCATTTTCACATTAAACTTATTGCACTAATGGACTAGCAGTGGTGGTATAGTATGGGTCCAGTTAAATGGCTAATAAAGATTTCAATGTTTTGATTAACAACACTTTTAGAAATGCTGGGTAACACACAATCAATTTGAGTTGGGACAACAAGAAGGAATTAAGTTAACTTATTAGTTTTTGCAAATTTAAGTGGATTGAACATAAAACAATTAAGTTATCCCAACGAAATCTCAAGAACTGTATTGTTTCAGCTCATTTTAAATAAGTAGTTTGAACAAGCAACATTTTTATATACTATATTTACTTTTATACTATATATACTTCAGATTAACTATAAACTCTTTACTTCTTTCCTGCCCACATGAAAAATAATTTTTTTTTAATCATATTATTCTATTCAATTCACCTTTATTTCTATAGTGCTTTTTATATATAGCTCTTTTTAGGTATAATATGTGCTACCGAACAGCATATAAAATCTTGTTGAATGGATTCTAATTGGCTAGTAGACATTTCATTGTTTTTATTAACTACATACCTACATTTACGAATATACTGTATCTTTTAGCTCAGAAGGCTGTTATCATCTATCCGCAGGGTTAATCAGCTATACCAGGGGTCACCAATCTCGGTCCTGCAGGGCCAGTGTCCCTCCAGGGTTTTAGCTCCAACTTGCCTCAAAACACCTGCCTGGGTGTTTCAAATATACCTAGTAAGACCTTGATTAGCTTGTTCAGGTGTGTTTGATTAGGGTTGGAGCTAAAATCTGCAGGACATCGGCTCTCCAGGAACAAGTTTGGTGACCCCTGAGCTATACTAATAGAAAGACTTATGATACAGATACGTTTTTAATGTGCATTTTCAAACCTGATGCTTATCTTGGCATTTCCAGCAACTGTTTTTTATGCGCATATCCAAATTCCGCATAAAAATTAGTGGATGGAAACATAGCTATTGTATAATGACGTTTTGTTCTGTAGACAATAAAAAAAATGGTGTAAGGGGCTAATAATATTGACCCTAAAAATTTTTTTTTAATTAAAAACTGCTTTTATTCTAGTCAAAATAAAGCAAGACTTTCTACAGAAGAAAAAATATTATAGGAAACACTGAAAAATTCCTTGCCCTGTAAACATCATTTGGGAAAAATTTGAAAAAGAAAAACTCACAATAATTTCGTCTTCGTTCTCTCTGTAGGCTGAGGCGATGCTGCTCTGCACAGCTTTGATCCAGGCCTGCCGCAGCTTCTCCGAGTCGGCCTGCATCATACAGCTCCTGACGCACAACAGCAGCTCCTGTGAGTCAAACGCTCAACACAACGATGTCTAATAAAAAGAAATGACAGAACGAAACCTACTTGGACGGAGACAGCACTTCGAAACAAAAGCGTCTCTCCACGTCCTCACAGTGCTTAACAGTGCAGAGTCTCAGATCTTCTACAACTACTGTGGGGTTATCCTGAAACAACATTTCAAGTTAAGAAAGACACTTTAAACGAATACTTCTCTCTTTTTTGGGGGGAAAAAAGCTCATTTTACAACTTCCCTAGCATTAAACAGTTGACTTTTACTATTTTTGAATACATTCAGTTGATCTCCGGGTCTGGCAAGAGCACTTTTAGCTTAGCTTAGAATAGATCATGGAATCAGATTAGACAATAAGCATCTTGTTCCAAAATAAGTTTTAATAATTATTCTATTTATGTTCAAATATTTAACATTTTACAATATGTTCAAAGCACAGGGGCGGCACAGTGATTCTGTGGTTAGCACTGTCGCCACAGCAAGAAGATCGCCTGTTCCGAGTCCCGGCTGTGCAAGTTGGCATTTCTGTGAGGAGTTTGCATGTTCTCCATGTGTTGGTGTGGGTTTCCTCTGGGTGCTCCGGTTTCCCCTACAGTCCAGAGATATGCGCTATATGTAAATTGAATGAACTAAATTGGCCGTAGTGTATGACTGTGTGTGTGAATGAGAGAGTGTATGGGTGTATGCTAAGCTAAGTTAAAGGTTTTCATTTTCCTTTACTTGATGTAACTACAAAAGAGTCGAGCTTTAAATAAGAAAATTATTAAAACTATTTTTTGACTTTTTTGAGTGAGATGCTAATGGTCTAATCTGATTCAATGATTTATGCTAAGCTAAGCTAAAAGTTTTAATTTTCCTTTACTTGACGTAACTACAAAAGAGTCGAGCTTTAAATAAGAAAATGATTAAAACTATTTTTTGACTTTTTGGAGTGAGATGCTAATGGTCTAATCCGATTCAATGATTTATGCTAAGCTAAAATAAAAGTGCTCCTGCGTGACCCAGGGATTAATTCAATAGATTTAAAAAAATGGTAAAAATCAACTGTTTAACTCTAGGAGAGATGTAAAATGTGTCTATTTCCAAACAAAAGTTGATTGTAGTTTTAAATAAAGTGCAGTGGCTTTATTTAAGTGTTTATAACTGACTTACCCTGAACCTCTTCTGATAAACCAGCTGACTGTTTTGAATAGAAAACCACCGTCTGGGTTGGGAAGAAAAAAACTGGGTTCAGTCACAGATGAGAGGTTTAATTACAGAATATTCATCGACGGTAGAAATAAAAGAGTGTTCAAGACGGCACTAAACAAATTATAAAACCTACAAAACTATGAAGTATGATAGCGGCAATGGTAATCATCTCACCAACACAAGAAATAAGTGCAGTGAAGATAAAAAAAATACATACAAAAAAAATGAAGCTATAAAAAAAGCTGAAGATGAGGAAAATTAATCATGAAATTAAATTCTCATGCGTAAGCTCATTCACAATGCAAACACATGAAAATGTATATACAGCTGAAGTCTAAATTATTAGCCCTCCTGTGAATTTTTTAAAATATTTCTCAAAATGATGTTTAACAGAGCAAGGAGTTTTTCACAGTATTTCCTATAATATTTTTTTTCTGAAAAAAGTCTTACTTTATTTTTTTTCAGCTAGAATAAAAGCAGTTTTTAATTTAAAATACATTAAGGTCAATAAGGTCATTAAGGTCCCCATTAAGTAATATTTTTTTAAACCATCTACAGACCACTGTTATACAATAGCTGGCCTAATTAACCTAACCTGCCTAATTAACCTAGTTAAGCCTTTAAATGTCACTTTAAGCTGAATACTAATATCTTAAAAAATATCTAGTAAAATATTATTTACTGTCATCATGGCAAAGATAAAAGAAATCAGTTATTAGAAATGAGTTATTAAAACTATTATGTTTAAAAATGTGTTGATAAAATCGGGGGGAAATATATACAGGGGGGCTATTAATTCAGGAGGGCTAATAATTCTGATTTCATATGTTCACTACCAAAACCGAGCAGCCATACCTGTTCCAGGTTTTAAAGGCATTGCTTGCTCTTTTGAAGAGGTATCCCTCCATAGCTATTCCATTATCAGTGTCTATATTATATTCCAGTTTAGTGTCTTCAGTGGAGAAATCCTTGAAAATTCACCCAGAAAAGTAGCAATCAACTACTACAGTGATTGGTATATTTATATATTAGGACCATTAAAGGGTTAGTTCACCCAAATTGTTTTAATATGTTAATTACTCACGATCATGTTGTTCCAATCCAATAAGACCTTTGTTCGTCTATAGAACACAAATTGAGATACTTTAGATGAAATCCCAGAGCTCTCTAATTCTTGATAGACAGCAACGATCCCAAGATGTTCAAAGTCATTCATTCATTCATTTTCCTATGGCTTAGTCCCTTATTTATCAGGGGTCGCCACAGCGGAATAAACCACCAACTATTCCAGTTTTACACAGCGGATTCCCTTCCAGCTGAAACCCAGTACTGGGAAACACCCATACACTCTTACATTCACTCATACACTACAGCCAATTTAGTTTATTCAGTTTACCTATTGCACATGTCTTTGGACTGTGGGGGAAACTGGAAACAGGAAACCCACGCCAACAACCCAACTGGCCCAGCCGAGACTCAAACCAGCGACCTTCTTGCTGCGAGGTGACAGTGCTAACCACTGAACCACTGTGCCGCCACATGTTCAAAGTTCGAAATCATTTGAAGCTCCAAGAACACTTTTGCGCACCAAAAAAATAAAAAATAAAAATTAAGTAGAATTAAGTAGAATTAAGGTCCTCTCCTGTCTGTAGAATGAGAGAGCTCTTGGATTTTATCTGAAATATCTTTATTTGTGTTCTGAAGATTAATGAAGGTCTCAAGGGATTGGAATCACATGACGGTATTTTTTATTTTTGGGTGAACTAATTCTTTAAGATTTGTAAGATTTTGAATAAAACGCAAATTTGATAAAAAATGCAATAAAACATCCGTGATGTATAAATAACCCTAACAGTTATTATTGCACACTGAATCAGAAAGTTTTGTACATAATTTTTGCACATTAAAAAATGTATTCAACCTCACGTTCTGTCAATCCTGTTGACACACTGCCTCAGAAACTTTTGTTCGTCATAAAAAAAAAAAATCCAATTGGGTTCGTTTTTTTCTGTTTTTCACACACAATGAATGCATTTTAAGAGGTGCAAGCGAGGTGATGTGCAAGCGAAAGGCCAAGATGGTGTTGAAGAAACTAACATTAATTTAATAGAAATGTTCTGTGGTTTATCAAATGCTAGTTTGTGTGTGTGTGTGTGTGTGTGTGTGTGTGTGTGTGTGTGCATGTATCTGTCCAACACTGTTTCACGGCAATTCGTAACTTTTTGATTAAGGGGCTAATTAGTATGAAATTGTACGATCTCATTCGAGCTTATCCCCCAATGCCGGTTGGGTTTAGGGGCGTGGTTGGGTGCCACGCCTCCTTTTTAAAATCGTACCTTTTCGTACAATTGAACTCGTACGATTTAGCCACTAAACTGACATAACGTAAAATTACTTATATATTATATACTATATTTCCTCGTGAGAACAGGTTGGTTTGTCTGTATCTCCATACCTTAGACAAACTGCCAGTCTCTGTTCAGGGAATTGGTGGTCTTCTTTTTAATGTGGTTAGTCCATTGAGGTAAAGTTGTTTTTTTATTAACTCAGTCGGACTTTCTCCTCAATAATATAACCCAGCACGCAACATGACATCAGATTGATGTTGTATCCCAGCATTGTGGGACATTGCATTTTGTTTGGAAATGAAAATTGGGTTGACGTCAAAACCCAACGCCAGGCCGATGTCAATGTCCGACGTCGGACAGACAGTGCACTTTTCAACGCAACCTAAAAACAACCAAATATCAACGTCTAATGATGTTACAGCTTGACGTTGTGTGGACGTTACCACTATGATGTCTATCAGACGTTTATTAGTTGTCATACCTGACGAATTTAGTTGTCATACCTGACGAATAATTGTCAGTATTTGACATAATATGACGCTGATTTAAGGTGTTAGCACAATGTTGGATTTTGCCACTTTCCATCACAACCAAAAATCAACCAAATAACAACAAATGTCAAAATAATGTAGTCTTTAAAAGCTGGCGACCTAAATCTAACCTAATATTAATGCCTTATGACGTTGTGTGTCTGCTGGGAATTTCATTGAAGTATTCTTTGCAAATTCTAAATAGGAAAATCATATTAGCAGCCAACGACTATCAAAGTACAACACTGTTCACAATCAATTATACAGTGCTAGAGTTGTTTTGAAGTCATACTTACATACGATTTGAGGCCGAATATTCAAAGTACCATGGTAGACAATAAAGGGAGCATTTCACTGAATAAATGCACCAATATAAAATCAACTTTACCTCAATAAACTCTCATTCCTCTCTCCGCAATCTAAGGATGTGATGGAATAATGTTTGCTCTTTCTTTTTCTTACGTGAAGCAGGGAGAACACACTGAAATCATCGCAGACTCCATAACAATTGTATTGTTGTGTGAATTATTTCCCAACGGATTTATTAATATCAGAATCGGTGTGCAAGATTTGTGTGCGTGAGGAATTTTTCGGATTTGATTATGAAAAAAAAACGCATACGTAATTTTCTGACTTCAGTGTGCAAAAGACCTTAACTCTTAAAATAATCTAAAACACTTTTACAATGCAAAAACCTTCAATGATCCTAAAAAAATCCATACATTTTCATTATGTAGAACAGAATTTCTTTCAATTTTGAAGTCAGCTATACTGTAACCAAAAACATTTCCTGTGATAATTTAAGAGAGAAAGAGGTGGATGCTGTACCTGCAAAGCAGCCTGAATGGGGGAAAAAGCCAAACAAATAGGAATTAGAGAAAGACACATGAGAACATTCATAACGTACAGCAGGGAAAATAAGTAATGAACACGTCACCATTTTTCTCAGAAAACATATTTTTAAAGGTGCCTTTGACTTTAACTTTTCACTAGATGTTGATAACAAC
Organism: Danio aesculapii; assembly: GCF_903798145.1. Classification (NCBI taxonomy): domain Eukaryota; kingdom Metazoa; phylum Chordata; class Actinopteri; order Cypriniformes; family Danionidae; genus Danio; species Danio aesculapii. The sequence goes on along the minus strand of NC_079436.1, from coordinate 10,265,565 downwards.
CAAAGAAATCCATATATGCAAAGAAAACAAATCCAATTAGTTTACAGATTAAATTATGTGTCATAAAATGAAATGACGCAGGGAAAAAGTATAGAACACATGAAAAAAGGAAGGTGTAGAAGGTCAGTGAAAGCCCAGACAGCAGCTGAAATCTCTCAGTAGTTCTTCAGCCACCCTCTGCCCTTCGTTAGTGTAAATTAATATTAGCTGCTTTAGTTCAACATCTACATTATCAGGAGGATGAAGATGAAACCAGGGTGGACATTTCAACAAGACAATGATCCAAAACACAGCCAAGGAAACTCTTAAATGCTTTCAGAGAAAGAAAATCAAGCTGTAGAATGGCCCAGCAAATCACCTGACCTGAACCCACTAGAAAATACAAAATAAAGATCAGATTTCATAGACGAGACCCACAGAACCATCAAGATTTTACGAGAGTTAAGTTAAGTTAAGTACAAGTTAAGTACTTTCTCCTTGTGTCATTTCATTGTTATTACACATTTGTATTATTTTGGGTTTTACCAAAATCTGGTTCAATTCCACGTCAACAGCTCCTTTAAAATATCACTCCCAGGAAAAAACATGCCATGTCCAATACTTATTTTCCCCACTGTATTATCAACTAAATGAAATGAATTTACCTTCTGTTGGATAGACGAGTGTTTTTGCTCCATGTCTCTTTTCTCCTTTGCTGAATCCACCACCAACTGATCCAGCTGACAAAACAAACACCAACACAAGGAGCTTCACATTTGAACACTCATCAAATGCATATTTTAGGTTATATATTTGTTAAACTGCATTACTGACTATAATTTATATTTATTATTATTATTATTTTATTATATTTAAGCTTATAATTGACACAGCAGTGATTGTACAGTACCTGACCACTGAGCTGCTTCATTAATGGCTGGAGCTGGCTAAACAAATCATGTCCTTGATTGAAAAAGGTGAGGTTGGCATTCATATAGGCCAGCATCTTAGACAGGATATAAGGAGTAATACTGATTAATAATTTAATAATAAGGATGCTTAACATCTGAAATTAAAACTCGACAGCACAAATAATTGAACTTTGATTTGATTTGATTGTAGGTCTGCCAAATCTTACAGATTTGAGGATTTCCAATCTTCTTTTTGACTGAAGGACATTTATCTGAAAAAGAAAGAAAATGCTTATAGTTATTTAATATACAGTGCTGTGAAAATCATATTACACTCTGCATTCAAATGACCTTCGGGATAATGTTGTTGAAAGGAACAGGTTTGGAGAAGGCTACAAAAACATTTCAAAGGCTGAAAAAAGATAAGATTTTATTTCAGGCTGTGTGACAAATAAAGTAGGAGAGAGCGGGGACAAAAGTAACATGGGACGAAAGTAACAAGATTCAATAAAATTCAAGATTGACTCAAATGAATCAACTGTTCATGACAAATTGAATCATGGAGTAAAATTACTTTGCCAGCATTTTGAATATTACAGATTTATAGTTAAAACAGAGGCAAAAAAAGTCATTTTTTTCTAATAAAGAGTCATGATGAGCAAATAGGTAGGCAATATAATTTTTTATTCATTAAGGAGATCTTCGGATCTGGCAGGAACACTTTTAGCTTAACATAAATAATTGAATCGGACTACACCATTAGCATCTCACTCAAAAATGTCAAAAAATATTTAAAGATTGACTCTTCTGTAATTACATCCTGTACTAAGACTGAACTGAAAAGTTGATCTTTTTGATATGGCTAGAAACTTATACAGTGTTAAGTTATAAACACTTAAATAAACCCACTGCACTTTATTTAAAGGAAAACTCAACTTTTGTTTGGAAAAAGTGGACTTTACAGCTCCCGTAGAGTTAAATAGTTGATTTTTATTATTTTTTAAAACCATTCAGCTGATCTCTGGGTCTGGCGTAAGCACTTTTAGCTTAGCTTAGCATAAATCACTGAATCAGATTAGACTGTTAGCTCAAAAAATCCTTATTGAAAGCTTGACTCTTTTACAGTTACATTGTGTACTATTTTCTAGACTGATATGGCTACTAACTATACTCTCATTCTGGCGTAATAATCAAGGAGTGATTGGCTGCAGCAGACACAATGATATATGCAGTACGGTTACATAGTTACCAAGCTGGGGAATATTTTCATGTGCTGCGAATATAGTTCCTAGCTATATCAGTCTATAAAATAGTACATTTTCATTTTCCGTCAGTCTTAATACGTGACGCGACTAGAGAAGGGTCAAGCTTTAAATAGGATAATCATTTAAATGTTTTTTGCACGCGATGCTAACGGTCTAATCTGATTCAATGAATGATGCTAAGCTAAGCTAAAAGTGCTTCTGTCAGAACAGGAGATCAGCTGAGTGGATTAAAAAATGGTAAAACTCAACTGTTTAACTCTAGGAGAGTTGTAAATAGGAAAATGATCTAAACTCTTGGGTCATTTTTGAGTGAGATGCTAACGGTCTAATCTGATTCAATGATTTATGCTAAGCTAAGATAAAAGTGCTCCTGCCTGACCCAGAGATTGCTTGAATGGATTAAAAAAATGGTCAAACACAACTGTTTAACTCTAGGAGAGTTGTAAATAGGAAAATTATCTAAACTCTTTGATCAGTTTTGAGTGAGATGCTAATGGTCTAATCCAATTCAATGATCTATGCTAAGCTAAGCTAACAGTGCTCCCACCAGACCCGGGGATCAGCTGATAAAACTCAACTGTTTAACTGTTAAAAAAAGTGAAGTGTTCCTATAAACCTAAACGAATTAGGGTAATTTTGAAAGATAAACTAAAGTTTACTTGACAAACCTGCAGCACGTAGTCCAGGGCGATGTTACGGAAGAATTTCTGTGTTGTGGTCAGGATGTTGGTGGCTTCTTCGACCTCGTGTAGTTTATTGCGAGGCACCTGAGCATTTTTCACCAGCGCCACCTCCTTCTCTTCACTCACCTTATCAAACTGCTTTTTGGCATCTTTAAACTTTCTTAAGTCTCTGCAATAACAATGACCATAAAATGTTTTTTCACAAAACAAAAAACAAAACAAAACAAAACAAAACAAAACAAAACAAAACAAAACAAAACAAAACAAAACAAAACAAAACAAAACAAAACAAAACAAAACAAGGAATTAAAAAACGAAACACTTACTCTTTTACAAACGTCTGAAGCTGGGACCTGATGGACCTCTGAGCTTGATCAAATAAAATCTAAAGGAAAAATAGAAAACAGAGTATTTTATTATTTCTTTACACTTCTTTACTTATATACCTCTTTTCATTCATTTAGCAGACGCTTACAAATGGAGAAAAAAAAAGCAGCAGAGAGTTAAATTTGTTTTTTTTAATAAGTTTTGGTGTGCATTTTTTACCATTTTACCATAAAGCGGCTAGTCTGATTTCACACAGCATGCTGTATGAGGGCTTGTGTGTTTTAAAACCAAACACATGTTGAAATGAATAATTCACTGAAAACTGTCTGCAAATGTTCTTTCTGGCATCTCTAAAGAAATCAGCCTAAATCTCTTTACATTAATGCTGATCATTTAAATGATTTCACTTACTCCATCATTAGATTTAAAACTTTCCTGGAGGATTCTGTTCTCTCGAATATTCAGATCACAAACAGAGATGTGATTTGGGGTTAGAATTTGTTTTACTAGTCTACTAGGATTGCAGGTGCTTGCAAAATTATACAGTTGACGTCAGAAATATAAGCCTCTTTTTCCAATATTTCCCAAATGATGTTTAACAGAGCAAGACATTTTTCACAGTATGTCTGATAATATTTTTTCCTCTGGAGAATTTCTTATTTGTTTTATTTCGGCTAGAATAAAAGCAGTTTTTAATTTTTTAAAAGCCATTTTAAGGTCAATATTATTAGCCCCCTTAAGCAATATTTATTATAATATTTATTTACAGAACAAACCATCATTATATTACCCTTACTTGCCTAATTAACCTAGTTAAGCCTTTAAATATCACTTAAAGCTTAATGCTAGTATCCTGAAAAATATCTAGTAAAGTATGATGTACTGTTATCATTGCAAAGATAAAAGAAATTAGTTATTAGAAATGAGTTATTAATACTTTCTGATGTCTTACTGTATGGTAGTTGTTCATCTCCTGCAGAGTCTCAGAAAATGCTGCTAAACTAGACTGAGAAGAGAGTGAAAAACCCCCAAATTATTACGCAGCCCCGAATCAGACAAACAAAGAAGCAGAAATATTGAAAGCTTTTGAGAAACGAAAAGCAAAATGCGCCGTCTCTTACCCCGATGACTTCGTCTCTGGTTGACTGTAAAGCTAGATCTCGGATTCCATTCACAAAGTGCTTGTTGGCCTGGTTATAAACTCTGCCAGCGTCTATCATCCCAATACACAACTTCACCAGCTAAAAAAAACATAATCAGTCAATATATTGTGATTTCAAACATGAGACAACACATCAGATTTCAAAGTTTAGGGTTGGGGCTAGCATAGCTTAGCATAGATCATTGAATCAGATTAGACCATTAGCATCTGCACTCAAAAATGACCAATAAGTTTTTGATAATTTTCCTATTTAAAGTTTGACCCTTCTGTTGTTGCATAGTGTACTAAGACAGACAGAAAATAAAAATGTACTGCTTTATAAACTGATATAGCTACTGTAGGAACTATACTTGCAGCGCATGAAAATATTCCTCAGCTAGTTAACTATGTAACCGCACTGTGTAATATCATTGTGTCTGCTGCAGCCAATAACTTCTTGATTATTACGCCAGAATGAGAGTATAGTTAGTAGCCATATCAGTCTAGAAAATAGTACACAATGTAACTGCAGAAGGGTCAAGCTTTAAATAAGTACATTTTTGAGCTAACGGTCTAATCTGATTCAATGATTTATGCTAAGCTAAGCTAAAAGTGCTCTCACCAGACCCGGAGATCAGCTGAATGGTTTAAAAATAATAAAAACAATCAACTATTTAACTCTAGGTGAGCTATTTTCCAAGTTGATATGGCTAGGAACTATACTCCCGGGCTCTCAAATCACATGCATTTACCTTGAGACACACAGATTTCAACCACTTCTCATGCTCACAAGCCATACCTTGTTTTTCTCATGCTAAGATGCAATAACATAAATCAATGGACAAGATGTGAGCAAATGGAAGGAAGTGGAGTTACCGATCTGATGTTAGAATTTAACATCGCTGTTCCTTGGTAAATTACATGACGTTCAGAAAAGACATTCGTTACTAGGTACAACATAAACATGAATAAACCTCTGGATGTACAGTAACAGTACAGTAGCCCTCCTTCTCATACTTCAGCCTTCACTTCAAAGTTCCTGAAAGCAAAGAAGGTCAAGGTGCTCCAGGATTGGCCAGATCAGTCACCAGAGATGAACATTATTAAGCATGTCTGGGGTAAGATGAAGGAGACATTGAAGATGAATCCAAAGAATCTTGATGAACCCTAGGAGTCCTGCAAGAACGCTTTCTTTGCCATTCCAGATTTATTAGTAAGTGATTTGAGTCATTGCAGAGATGTATGAATGCAGTCCTCCAAGCTCATGGGAATCATACACATTATTAGATCTTTTTCCACTGCAGCATGACTTTATATTCTATACTGAACATTAATTCTGTTAAGTGACAAGACTTTTGTCTAAGCAAAGTCAGACCTTACTGTCCTAATTAAATAATTCAAAATAAAGACATAATCATATTTTATTTTGGTAAAATAAGCATAATCTAGAGGCCTTTGCCTTTCAGAATAAGGTCAATACTCCCATTCCAGTGTACGAACTATGTTCAAGTCGTAATCAAGTCTTTTTGTTGATTCACTGAATTCCTCCTTAATTGTATGTTGCTTTGGACAAAAGCATCTGCTAAATGACTCAAGTGTACATGTATACTGTGTATTTGATATTTTATATGTGTATTGATAAACTGCCAATATAAATCTTAAGACTAAACAAAAAAGTTCTTGCATTCACTTCCCCCGGTTTCGGCTGTTCCAGGAGTATTTCCATCACTGCCTACATCACTGACATTTTCATCTTCTCCCAGAACAAGGGCAAACTTACTGTAGTTCATTGTCTGTTCCTGAGGCTATACATGTTTGATTAATGTTTCATTAATCTTCCTGTTGCAGTTCAAAAAACTGCAAAAAGCACTTGGAAATGCACTTCAGCCCTAAAGGAGTGGACTAGAGGAAGGTTTTTGACTTGCTTACAACCCCATCAGAGAAACTCCAGAGATTCATTGGCTTCGCAATCTTCAGTTGTCACTTTACTTGGAAATACTGCCAACTCTCACATCCTTCCCACCCAACACTCTGTTCTGGAAATCAGCAGTCAGGAGTTTTTAGCCATCAAACTGGTGATTGAGGAATAACACAACTGGCTGAAGTGTTTCCATCACACCTTAGGGCCGGGACACACCAAGCCGACAGTTGGCCATTAAGCTTCATCGATCCATCAGTCAAGGGTGCGTTTCCGAAAACCATCGTTAGCCAACTAAAGTCGCAAGTTCCGTCAAACATAGTTCGTTGATTTGGAATTTCCCAAATCCATCGTTCCAACGAACATTCACAAACTGCATTGCAAACTTGTATGCTTGCAACTACACCTCTGGAGCTGTAGTTAGAAACATAGTTCCTGTCTGTGATCTATTCCCAGTTATCCCCCCTATGCCCTATTCATTTAGAACCTTCTGACAGTTAAACTTGGAATTATAAAAAAGCATTAAAGTTATCTCTCTTAGGTGTAACTTGCTTTTAAAGTATTTTAACAGATCAGTTTTAGCAATCTTCATGTTTACAATTGCGCTCCCTTTGCAGTGCACTTTGAAAACTTTGATGTCATTTTGAACACAGCCGATGCTCATGACTAAAGCTATAGGTGACCTATTATTTAAAAGCGGAATTTATGTTACATCTCCAAAGCTTGTGAAAACAAAAAACATAGCACACTTTAATAGTTTTAATTTATAGTAGGTTATTTATTAAGTATTTGTACTGTATCTGACATGGGCCTGCTGGTTAGCACATTTCTGCAGTGGTTTGCATGTGTCAAATTGTAAAAGTAGACTTTTCAAAAAATAAATAAATAAACAACATCCTACTTAATAGTAATGATGATGATGATAATAATCATCATCATCATTATCATCATCATTAATATTATTAATATTATTTAATATTATTAAAGTAGGATTTTCTTCATTTCCAAATAAATTCAATTTCTTAATAAATAGCCACATTATTTATTTATTTAATTAATTTATATATGATATTAGAATACGTGTTTCATTTGAAGTACACAGTGGCGCCCCCAGAAAATTTTCTTTCTGGCCAGAAGAGGCTGCACCAAAACTGAAATGGATTCAGTGTAATGTTATATTTTTGTTTCTGGTCAACTTTTCAGTTATTTTTCACATACTTTTATTGAACAGCATACAGTATATGCCATGTCTAAAATTAATGAAGATTAATGAGTTAATTAATAAAACAAACAAATGAACAAACTGAACAAAAGCCATTATTATACACACACACACTCACTATACAGACCCTAATATAATAATTTATAAATATCCCTTTTTGAGCCACAATATTATTAATACAGCTTCTTCTATTGATATACCTTAATGTAGATATTAAATTGCCATTGCTGAAAGTGTGTGCCTTCTGACAATGATGATCGGGTAGTGCAGTGGCAGCTCTAGTTTAAATGACACCCTGGGCGACCCATACACCCCCACCCCCTTAAATTGTTAGATTTTTATTCAAAAAATATAACAATTTATTTATATTTTTTCTAAACAAATACAATTGTTATTGATATTATTATACAATTATTATTTTAAATAAATAACAGAAATCAATCCTAAATGTTACTGGAAAACAATGTAACAACTAGAGTGATATGCTGAGATCACTTAAGAAACCTTTTGCATGAATATTAAATATGACAATTATAAAGAATACAAAATAATATGTTTTATAGAATTATCTGTTGTCTTAGACCCGACTCATGGCCGAGAATTAATGTTATGAAGTCTTACCTTCCTGACTCTTTATCCCTCCTTTCTGCTTTATAGCCATGCTTAGTGAAAGTTACATCATCATCATATTATATAAACTTTAGTTTAGTGGACCTGAAAAACTCGCTGCTTGCCGACACAGACACAAAAGGCTGTTACTTGGGTTTCACGGCGCATGAGTGGCGCGTATTTTATCGGCGTGCATGTAAACAACCGGGATTCACACAGGAGTGCGTGAGGCGCACGGAAATGGTTTTCTGCGCGCATGCGTCAGTTTGCTTTCACCAGCATTGAACCAGCGCTGATGGGGAGAGGTCGTGAATCAGCTACTTCAGTGGCGCCAACAGCAATTTAGTGGCTGCATTGTATTTATTTATTTATTGATATATTGGGAATTTACATAAGTACATTTAAATTAATAATGTCAACAGCAAAATCATATTGGGTTGACCAGAGTATCCCCAGCCAGCCCTTAGGGGCGCCCCTGGAAGTACACTGGTCCGTGTGAAATCCGAATTTACCTTATTTTGCTAGCTCACATTGTTATTCTTAAGGCAAACAATTCATCTCATCTGTGCAAGTTATTCCACAGAATTTTTTTGTTTTGTTTTGGTAATCTTCAATTAAAGTCTGACCATTTGCTTCCGCGTTTGGAGTGGCGGTCCACCTCTGTTGATGTCAGTTTAACGGTTTCAGCACCAATATTTATAACCCTAGTTTGCTCAGTGCCGGCCCATTCAATAGGCAATATAGACGGTCGCCTAGGAGAGTCCCACAAACGTTGCTCTTGTTTATTTACTGTGAACGTAAGCGTGAGGACAAGCGCGTACTTATACGTATAAATCATGAAATTATTCATGATTGCGAATCATTGCGCAATGCACAAACCCCATTAAGCACGATACAATTCACAACAATAGTGAGCAAAAAAACCTCTACATTTCATTAAAAGAACAGCTCTGCATAATTCATACATGACAAATAGCTGAAAATGATAATAAATACACAACAACAGTATGAATAAAAGCAGAAAACATTAGAAACATACCCAGCAGCACCACACTCTATTTTGCATAACACCACCAGCGATCGACTATTGGGTGAACTAGAGTGACGTAATGTATTCCTACACAGACTCCACATATCTCTCCAAATTGCTCACGCTCGATATAAAGCCGAAAAAAGTGTCTTAAAGTCTTAAGTAATATAATGTCATTGCTATTTTTTATCGATCTTAATCGAATATTAATTTGAAATGGAATGGCGTCCAAACGGCATCTTTCCAGAGCCGAAAAAAGAAAAGCAGAGGAAGAAAAGCAAGCTCAAAGTAAAGGTATGTTCTGCTACGTATTATACATTATTTAGTAGTGTAGTATTAAGACTTGTTTTAATAAATGCAACGATGCCCATGATCACAGAAATACTGAGACATCTAATGCAAAGTTTTGTTTGTGTAGATCTCTGAGTAAAAACAACCTAAAACGTCTCCTGCAATTCTTGTTAGTTATACATAATTTTGTTATTAATTTACAAAAACAAAATGCATTTGATTCATGTTTTATTTGTATATGTCATACTTTTTTAAAAAATTTGTGTTTTCTGGCTTGCAAACATATTTGTTTAAATCTGAGTAAACATTTTTACATATGTATTATAGGTAAAATATGTTACAGTTAATAAAAATGTATACACCTACAGGCCGGCAATGAGTTTGCCACAATGGAATGATGCTGAAACAGGAAGCCCCGCCATTCCATTTCAGTTGAAAGTACATCAACATACTGAAATAAAAGTCTCTGCAGCTTCAAGTTCACACAGTCTTTAATCGTCATCCTCAAACTCAGTGGAGACTCTTTTTCACCATGTTAAGAACTTTCTAAAGCCTGTTAGAAGATCAATGTGGTACCAAATGTATCTATTATCTACAGGGTCTGGAGGTCTTTCTCATTCTTCCTTTGTCTATCAGCTATGATCCCCTGGTGAGCAAGCAGACGGAACAAAAAATCCACAACCAACAAACCAATGTCACAGGAAATATCATGTGTATGAATAAAGATTAAAGCATGACTGAAATTTGTCAGCTCAGTCCAGTTTTTGGCCTAAGAATAAAAATGTTTCTTTTTCTTTAAGTGTGACCTCCATTATTCTCTTATATAAAACAATATGAGCCATAAAAGTCTAATTCACAAAGTAAAAAAAGCACATAAGCAAACGTTGAAGGCAGAATGCCAATAAGAAAATCATACCTTGTCGAGTTTTGACTCCAGTTCTCCAAAGTCTTCCTCCACATCCTCTATTGTGGCCCTACAAACATCATTTCACAAATTATCTGAAGCAACATCTGTGAATTGATGAAGCAAGAATGTTTGCAGACCACATATTAACACATTATTGTACAGTGGCACTGAAATCATACATAAACACACATCATACCTGCCAATATTCGGATATTAAAATCAGGGAGATTTTATCGGGGGGTGTGCCAGTGGCGTAGCACAAAATGACGGGGCCCCCCTGCACGGACTGCTGGCCGAAATCACGCTCAATGGAGTTTGGGGGGGGGGGGTTGACGGACACCGAAATCACGCTCAGTGGGGAGGGATCTGTCGGACCCCAAAATCACACTCCGTTTGGGGGGGGGTTGCGCGTGTAGTAAAGCTCGGGGGGCGGGGGCCACACAAACTGGGGAGCAGGTATGAAGATGGTTGCATGGTGGGTTCGGTGTGCATGGGGAGACAGAGCAATACGGGAGATTGGCGGGAGATGGGTCTGAAATACGGGAGACTCCCAGGAAAAACAGGACTGTTGGCAGGTATGACTTGCATACATGAGCACTTGTGCATGTTTGGATAGACAATGAACCTCACAATGATGACATAAGCATCTAATGAGCTTTAAATCTCCTCATGAATTGTTTTTTAATAGTTTTAAAACAATCTGGATTAGAAAATTCTCTGTTTTGCTATCCAGGATCTGTTTGCAAAAAAAACTGCAGTGAAAATAATTCTGTGTTTAATAGATGTCTAATAGACTTTTGAATATCTTGCCTGAAACAAGGTTAAATTTGGGCTGTCAGTGAATCTAATAGACATCTAACAATAGTCTAAAACGACAGACATTACTGACATTAGACAGACTTCACATGTGTAGTCATTCTCTTCCTGTTTATTTGATGACTATATTAGACATCTAATAGATCGTCACTGACTGTCTTGTTTTAGCCAAGACATCTAATAGACGTCTATTAGACACACTCACCCAATAAATGCTTGCTGGTTTCCAAACTATGCTAAAACTATAGCTTTTAATGTCATATTAGCTATCGTCTTCTTGTGTTTGTTTAGCACATTTTCAGTATCAGTCTATACTTCAGAATCAGACATATTTATTTGTTGCGGAACGAATAAGGAGATGGTTTATAACAAATTAATATGAAAGCGGTAATTATAATTATACAGTTTTTTTGTACGATTTTGTGCCTATTTAAATCAAAAACATAAATGAATGTGTGAACGTAGATAACTCATAACTGTTTCTATCAGTAACCACACTCAAATAATGCTGTGCTATTGAATGGCCACAAAGTTTACTATCTCTAAAGCAGTTTTGAGTTTGGAAGAGACATGCTTCACATGCCATTTATTTATAACTAGGGATGCTTCGGATCAGGATTTTTGCAGCCGATATCGAGTAATGATTCATTGTCATGGTGATTGGTCAATATCGAGTACCGATTCTGATGCTTCAAGCTTTATAATACATAAAGCACATTTTCCCGCTAAGTATGATAATTAAGTGGAGTTTTCTCCTTACCTAAAAGAATAAATTAATGAGGATGCTGCATATAATCCCTTAAACACGTCTCTTTTAGGTGTGAACATGTCATAGTCAGAAGCAGCCTTACAAAAAAAGAAAAATTACAAACAATGCCATTTAGAAACACTGCAAATGATGGAAGAATTCAATGTATGTCAATCAAGAAAAAGTTTGGGGCACATATTTGATGGATAAGAAGTTAAATTGCAAACCTATAAATCCGTTACTTCTTTACAAAAAGGAAATAGGTCTATGAACTACTGTTTATTGCAATGTCATTCAAACACTTGTGATCGGTTCATGAGATCGATACCAATCCCTAGCCGATCGATGAGAGCATCTCTAACTAAATAAAACATTGAGTTAGTTGGACAATTGAAGATGGAATTTTTAACTAAGTTTAAACTATTCCTGCTGGAAAAAAAATTGGGGGGAGGGGAATGTCTGGCTCAAAACACTTAATTAAACTTGTTTGCCTTGATTAAACTTAAAATAGCCAGTTCTATTAAATAATTTTGTTTCTCAGCTGGCTTGGGTACATCTACGCCATTGCCCCTACCTGCATTCACGAATGACAGACATTTGACACACAATATTTCAACTTAATTTAGGTAAAGTAAAAACAATGATCAACTTCATTTTAAACCAATGAGATCAAATCATATCAGTTTGAATTATCTTCTGAATATAAATTGAACACATTTACTCTTGTTTCAGCATTTAATCTTAATCTCTTTTTTTTATTATTCAAACAGAATGTTCTGTTTATTATTCATCCAAACTATTTAAATAATGTTTTAATATGTAACTTGTAGACTGGAAAAGTAAAAGTGACTGATTGCAGAACTGCCATTATTATCAGTTCACTGAGTGAAGCAACAAATGCTGTTTAATTAAAACTCTTCTAAGTCTCCAAATTAGGTGAACATAAGATGTCATTTTAAGTGACAAACAGACTACAAATTAATTTGACTGTTTATATTTATACACAAGTATGTACTGCTTATATAGTGCTCAGCATAATTGAGTAAACCCCATTTTGAAAATGAATATTTGTATCCATTTTTCAGTAAATATAGGCTATGTATTTTTGTGCATTTGAACAAAACAGATTTATTAAACAGATATATTTATTAAAATAATATTTTAGTCACAGAACATCTTTAGAAATTGAAAGATAATACATTTAAATTCATGCAAAATATTGCAAAAAAACAAAAAACAAATACAGTCTACAAAGTTTCAACTAAATATTTCTTTTTTTTTGCTTCTCTTCCTCCTTTTTAAATCTGTATTTAATATGTGTCTATAACATATAAATTTGCTGTACTAGTTTTTGGACCATTATCGTAAGTTATTTTGTTAGATAAGCTCCAGATTTTGCTTCAGTACCGACTAATCTAATGTATATGCACAAATATAATACTGTATAGCTTCCTATAAAAAATATGAATTTAAAAGATTTTGTGAGGGGTGTACTTATATATCCTGAGCACTGTACATACAGTACATACAGTATATATATATATATATATATATATATATATATATATATATATATATATATATATATATATATATATGAAATTTCAGACTTATAAAGGGCTAAATGCTAAAGATCTAAATTCTAAAATCTAATTCGTTATTTCTTAGCCACATATTTGAAAAAATGTGTCAAAACAAGCAGACCATGGTTGTATACGTTCATTTCTTCAACATAACTTAAAAAAACTTTAAAAGCTAAATGTATTCACAACAGACTGTTATAATAGTAGTTTTAAGATGTACTGTTGGTGACTGGATGTGTGTTGGATTGGATTGATTGGGTATAGCTTCACATAAACAAAAGAAAATTAAAACCTGTTTAAATTGATTTAAGACCCACAAGACAATATTTCAGTCAATTTAAGACTTTAGGACTTTTTAAGGTGTAAACGTTTGGTTTTGAAATTTAAGACATCTAAAGACTTTTTAAAACCCTGCAGATACCCTGATACATATATATAATTATTATTATTATTATTTTTTTACTATTAGGCGCTAGACACTGGGATACCAAAATATAAATATATTATGCCCAAAACGCTTCATAAAGTAGACTAAAAATCAACTGAAAATTCTGCTGCTGCGAAATTATGTATGTGTGGGTTGCAGCTGGAAGGGCATCCGCTGCGTAAAACATATGCTGAATAAGTTGGCGGTTCATTCCGCTGTGGTTATCCCAGATTAATAAAGGGACTAAGCCAAAAAGAAAATGAATGAATGAATGAGTGAAAATGAATGAATATATATGAATATATATGAATATACTCTCGCAGAGAGTATCCTAATAACTACAAAGAAATTATTGTCATCATATTTTATTACTATTAATTAAACTACTATAGGTCAATAGTAAATTAACTGTGGTAATGGCAGAGAAGATTTTGAAGGTGTCTATAGATTCATTTCTGGTATGCTTGCTGCACATTCTACATCATAAACATTTGAAGGCCATTATATAACATCTTTTAGAAACGCCAAGCGAATGTCTTCAACGTCAAAACGCACTGCAGAAAAGGAAAAAGGTCTAAAAAAAACGTCTCCATGATGAAAACAGTCTTGAAGATGTTCGTGTATCATGAGGAAATCGAGCGTTTTCATTTTGGTGAATGGGACAAAACGCGGCGCCCTCCTCCTCCCACTATGAATAACCTACTGTCATTTCATGGAGTTGCCAAAATAAAAATGAGTGAGGTGCGATAGACCACGGCTTGTAAAGACATTTGTGAAGGCATATCTTGTTTAAGCGGACATTTTATCGTTTAATCCGCTTGTACCTGCAGTGTTGTACTGTAGGTGGGCACCATGCAGACCCCCAGCTCTGAGGCGCAGCCCGTTCATCCGTTTTTGTACATCATTTGCGAGCATATGAACTGATATTAACGTCAGACTCACCGGAAACGTGGCGAATCTTTCAGGCATTCCTCAAAATCCACTGTAACTTTCATTGTGCTGACAATAAATGGCATTAACCGCGCTGAAGTGTGGATGTGACGTTAAGAGCGCACGGGTTGCCTAAATAAATGAATAGAACTGATAGTGATCTACAATCCGTGTTGGTTTAACGGACAAAATGAAACGCTTTTGCAAAGCACCCAGTGACATTTAATGCCATTCGGTCACGGTATTGATTTGTGCATGTGTGTGTGATGATAATGAAGCATCCCACACCGTACAGTTGCAGAGCCCCATCCGGTTAGCAGAGTCACTGGTCCTGAAGGCGGGCTCTCATAGGCTACATTTTAATAATAGTGCATCAGTGCCCGCCCCCTTATACCTTATTCAGCGACCCTGCTTCCGGAAGTATTCATTTTATCAATAGGATTTAAAAAAGGGCAAGGTAAAAATGTTTAATAACTGCACACGATGAATTAATTAATTAATAGCAAATAGGTAATTCACAGTGGTGTAGTCTTAAAAAAGGTGGTGTACTATTACCCAACCAACCCAATATTAAAAGTAGGCAAAGAAACGTTTCTTTGATTCATTAGCAGTATATATATACAGTATACACATATACACCCATAATACACTCTATAGATACACATGTATCAACCCAATCATATGCACACATGATGCATTCTATAATTATGCACATATGATACATTCCATTCACAATATATATATATATATATATATATATATATATATATATATATATATATATATATATATATATATATATATATATATATATGTATATATATATATATATATATATATATATATATATATATATATATATATATATATATATATATATATATATATATATATATATATATATATATATATATATACAATGTGTCCGAGGTTGACTACGTTAAATGTTAAGTGTGTCTGGTAATAACTCCCTCTAACGTAGTCAACCTCGGACACAATGTATATATATATATATATATATATATATATATATATATATATATATATATATATATATATATATATATATATTGTGAATGGATTGTATCATATGTGCATAATTATAGAATGCATCATGTGTGCATATGATTGGGTTGATACATGTGTATCTATAGAGTGTATTATGGGTGTATATGTGTAGTGTGTATATGTATATCAGGTGAGTATCTGGGTGATATCCCCAACTTCCAATAGCTCAGTGGATTCGTCCCTCACCTCTCACGCCAGAGACCCGGGTTCTATCCCAGACCCTGACAGCAATGTATAGTGTGTATAATGTGTGTATATGTATAAAATGTATCATGTGTGCAAATGTAAAGTGTAATGTGTGTATTTGTATCATGTGTGCAAATGTAGAGTGTACTGTGTGTATGTATAGAATGTATCATGTGTGCATATGTAAGTAATGTATTGTGTGTATATGTATAGAGTTATCAATTGTATACTGTACTTTTTTTGCCTTCCCTAACTCTCTCTCTTTTTGCCTTTCCTTGTACGGATTCATCAACTTCCAGTAGCTCAGTGATGACGTGAGTCACCTCTCACGCCAGACCCAGGTTCTATCATATGTAGAGTGTATCATGTGAGCATATGTATGGAGTGTATCATGCGTGCGTATTTATACAATGTATCATTTGTATATGTATATTTGTTTGTATCTTGTATTTATTAATTTTTTTTTTCCTTGCCTTGCCTTGCCTTGCCTAACTTTCTCTCTTATTACCTTTCCTTGTACGGATTCATCAACTTCCTGTAGCTCAGTGATGACGTGCCTCACCTCTTTGGCAACGATTGATGACCAACTGAACTTCTCTGACCACATTTCTAGAACTGCTCGATCTTGCAGATTCACACTCTACAACATCAGAAAGGTCCGACCCTTCCTATCTGAACATGCAGCTCATCTCATTGTTCAAGCTCTTGTCCTTTCCAAACTGGACTATTGCAACTCTCTGCTAGCCGGGCTACCAGCTAGTTCTATCAAACCTCTTCAGCTGCTTCAGAACGCAGCAGCACGAGTGGTCTTTGATGAACCCAAAAGAGCACATGTCACTCCGCTACTCACCCGTTTGCACTGGCTGCCAGTTGCTGCCCGCATCAAATTCAATGCTCTGATGTTTGCTTACAAAGTGACCTCTAGCTGTGCTCCTTCGTATCTGCTCTCACTTCTGCAGATATATGTCCCCTCCAGAAACTTGCGTTCTGTGAATGAACGTCGCCTCGTTGTTCCATCCCAAAGAGGGAAGAAATCACTTTCCCGAACTCTCACATTCAATCTGCCCAGTTGGTGGAATGAACTCCCTAACTACATCAGAACAGCAGAGTCACTTGCTGTCTTCAAGAAACGACTAAAAACTCAACTGTTTAGTCTCCACTTTCCTTCCTAATCTGCAACTGCCTCTCTGGCTATACCACTAACTGTGCTCTCTCTCTCTCTCTCTCTCTCTCTCTCTCTCTCTCTCTCTCTCTCTCTCTCTCTCTCTCTCTCTCAAGAAAAAAAAAAAAAAAAAATTTTATTAATGCTTTGCTTCTTAGACTTTACACACCTGAAACTTGTCTATAGCACTTGCTCACTGCTGCTCTTATAGTTGTGTAAATTGCTTCCTTGTCCTCATTTGTAAGTCTCTTTGGATAAAAGCGTCTGCTAAATGACTAAATGTAAATGTACATTGACATAGTATTTGTTTTTCTTTTCGTGGAAGTTAATAGTTACAGGTAACTGATGTTAAATTATATATATATATATATATATATATATATATATATATATATATATATGTATATATATATATATACACACAGTATAAGGAATCAAAAAAACATTGACTTTCATCGTTTCTTTGCCTACTTTTATTTAAAATTTGGGTTGGGTGCAATAGTACACCACCTTTTTTTAGGACTACACCACTGATATACACACTCTATACATATACAAACGATACACTCTTTACATATACACACACATGATACACTCAATAGATGTTCTCACATGATAGGCATATGGAGTATACGTGCGCATAGCCTCGACTACACCACTGATACACACAATACACTCAATACAAATACACACTCTATACATATGCACACATGATACACACCATACATATACACATGATACACTCCATACATATACACACATGATACACTCCGTACATATACACATGATACACTCCGTACATATACACACATGATACACTCTATACATATTCACACGATACAATCCATACATATACACACATGATACACTCTATACATATTCACACGATACAATCCATACATATACACACATGATACACTCTGCAGATGTAAGGTGAGTCACATAACCACTGAGCTACTGGAAGTTGATGAATACGAACAACGAAAGGCAATAAGAGACAAAGTTGGGCAAGGTAAAATAACAACACGATACACTATACACTCTATACATATGCACACATGATACACACAATACTTTCTATACATATACACACATGATACACTCAATAGATATGCACACATGATAGGCGTTTGGAGTATACTGTATTGTATAAATATACTGTATTGTAATTACATCTCAAATGTAATTACAATGTTATAACAATGCCAAATGTTATTACATAGTAATTATAATGCAATTACATCCAAAATAAAAGATTGCAATTACATATGTACTTTGTATATTTATGTAAATACACAAATACTGTACATGAAATATACAAAAACATTTACGATCCCATCATAAACATAATTACAATATTATGACAATATTATGACAACGTTATAACAATGTAATTACAATGTTATTACATAGCAATTATAATGTAATGGCAATGTAATGACTTCCTAAACAAAAGATTTTAATTACACAATATAATGTTATAACAATGTAATTACAATGGTAAAATAACATAGTTGTTACGTAGCAATTATAATGTAATGACAATGCAAATACATCCAAAAAATAAAAGATTGTTCTTACATATGTGCTGTATATATTTATGTATAAATACACAAATACTGAACATGAAATATACAAAAACACATTTACTATACCATCATAATTGTAATAACAATGTAATTATAGTGTACTAGCCGTGTAATTACAGTGTAATAACAAGGTAATAACAATAATATACTATGTTAATACAGTGTAGTAACAGTATAATTACAATGTTAAACCAATGTAATTACAATGCTACAAAAACACATTTACTATACCATCATAAATGTAATTGCAAAGTAATAACAATGTAATAATGTAATTATAGTTTAACTACAGTGTTAAAACAATATAATTACTATGTCATTACAGTGTAATAACAATGCAATTATAGTGTAATAACCGTGTAATTACAATGTAATAACAATGTAAAACAAATGTATTTACAATGCTAGTACATAGCAATTATAATGTAATGACAATGTAAATACATCCAAAGTAAAAGTTTGTAACTACTTATGTACTGCGTATATTTAAGTATAAATACACTGTAAAATAAAACTATAAATACTGTACATGAAAATTACAAAGAACCATTTAAGTTTATACATATTATCTTGGATGTAATTACAATGTAATGGCATGGTAATTAAGTTTGTAATTACATGTGAACTGTGTATATTTATGTATACAAATATAACTAACCAAATACTGTTCATGCAATATAGAAAGAAACATTTACATTTATAAATATTGTCTTGGATGTAACTACAATGTAATGACATAGTAGTTAAAATGTAACCACACGATAATTGCACACAAGATAAAAGTTTGTAATTACATATTACATCTCAGATGTAATTACAATGTTATAACCACACGTAGCACTTATAACGTAATGACAATGTAAATACATCCAAACTTAAATTTTGCAATTACATATGTAATGCATATATTTGCGTATGAATACACAAAAACTGTACATGAAATATTCAAAGACACATTTACATTCATAAACATCTTGGATGTAAATACAATGCAATAGCAATCTAATTACAATGTAATGGCATGGTAATTAAATTTGTAATTACATGTGTACTGTGCATATTCACGTGTACAACTATAAATAAACAAATACTGTAAAAAGGTTTAAGTACATATGTACTTTGTATATTTATGTAAATACACAAATACTGTACATGAAATATACAAAAACACATTTACTGTAGGTCATAAATGTAATTACAATGTTATAACAAAGTAATTACATTGTTGTTACATAGCAATTGTAATGTAATGACAATGTAAATATGTTAAAAAAAATAAAAGATTGTTCTTACATGTGCTGTATATATTTACGTATAAATACAAATACTGTACATGAAATGTACAAAAACACATTTACTATACCATCATAAATGTAATTACAATTTAATAACAAAGTATATATATTTAAATGTATATATATATGCATATATACACACAAACGATAAACTCCATACATATGCAGACATGATACACTCTATACATATGTACACATGATACATTCTTTACATTTGATACAAACGATACACTCCTGTCATGGGATAAAACCTTGGGTGAACTATCCGAACTATCCAAAAATATTTCAACAAATTTGTTTATTTTAAAAAAAGAGATTGTAAAAGCACTACACAAATAAAGGTGAATTGAATTGAATTGAATATGCACACATGATACACTCCATACATGTACATGATACACTCCATACATAAACATACAACACATTCTTACAGACGTAAGGTGAGTCATGTAACCGCTGAGTTAGAAGAAGCTGATGAATCAGAACAATGAAAGGCAATAAAAGATATAGTGGTCAGCGCGCTGCGTTACAATGCTGCCGTCCCAGGTTCGAACCTCACCTGAGTAGTGGTTATAACTTTTATTCTTCTCTTTGTTTGTCAAGATATATAATAATATTTGGTTACTTATATAGGTGTACATATTTTGTTTTATTTATTTTTTTTGTATGTGTGACCACTGTTATAACATATACCCATGATCCATTCTATACATATGCAGACGTAAAGGGAGTTGATGAACACGAACATCGAAAGGCAATAAGAGACAAAGTTGGGCAAGGCAAAGCAAATACACAAGACACTCTATACATTTACACAAACGATAAACTCCATACATGTGCAGACATGATACACTCTACACATATGTACACATGTACATTCTTTACATTTGATACAAATCATACACTCCTGTCAGGGTCTGGGATAAAACCTGGGTCTGGCGTGAGAGGTGAGTCACGTCATCACTGAGCTACAGGAAGTTGATGAATCCGTACAAGGAAAGGTAATAAGAGAGAAAGTTAGGCAAGGCAACAAAAAAAAAAAGACACGATACAAACAAATATACATATACAAATGATACATTGTATAAATACGCACACATGATACACTCTACATTTGATAGAACCTGGGTCTGGCGTGAGAGGTGAGTCACGTCATCACTGAGCTACTGGAAGTTGATGAATCCGTACAAGGAAAGGCAAAAAGAGAGAGAGTTAGGGAAGGCAAAAAAAGTACACAATACAACTGAAAATTCTATACATACACATTACATACATATGCACACATGATACATTTTATACATACACACACTCTACATTTGCACACATGATACAATCTGTACATATACACACATGATACATTTTATACATATACACACACATTATACATTGCTGTCAGGGTCTGGGATAGAACCCGGGTCTCTGGCGTGAGAGGTGAGGGACGAATCCACTGAGCTATTGGAAGTTAATAAAACCACCCAGATACTCACCTGATATACATACACACACTACACATATACACCCATAATACACTCTATAGATACACATTTATCAACCCAATCATATGCACACATGATGCATTCTATAATTATGCACATATGATACATTCCATTCACAATATATATATATATATATATATATATAGATATATATATACAATGTGTCCGAGGTTGACTACGTTAGAGGGAGTCATTAGCAGACACACTGCTAAAACAGCGATGTTGTGGTCCAGTGGTCTGCGTGCTGCGGATAGAACCTGGGTCTGGCGTAAGAGGTGAGTCACCAAGGGCGCAGCAACCGGGGGGGACAGGGGGATACGTCCCCCTCACTTTTAGAGACAGACCATTTAGAAACAGGTGATTAATAATTATATGAACGCATGATCTCATACAGCCGTCCCCCCTACTTTTAAAATGTCCACTACGCCCCTGCGAGTCACTATTGGAAGTTCATTTAGAATTATTTCTGAAAACTGAATTTTTTTTTCTAGATATTTAGTTATATATTATATGCGAATACGTCTGCAAAATGCTTCCTGATTTAATTTGAATTTGATGTAAACAGTTTTAAGCTATTTGAACTACAAAATGCATTTTTTTCAGTGTTAACATTTATCCATTTTTAAAAAATGATCTTTATTGTCACTATTCTTGACTGTTTGGCAGCGTTTTGTGACTGAATAATAATAATAATAATAATAATAAGTATGCTATTGGCTACTTCCAGCTGTTTTTGTTTCTGTCAACATTAATTACAGCTTAGATTAATGTTTTGTGTCTAATTGTTTAGTTTTGTGGCATCAATAGGCAGTTGATCAATAGGCAGTTGTTTCTGCAGTATAATATTTGGAATTGTCTTTAAACATATTTTATGATTTAAGTAACACAGCTACAGCAAATAAAATCGATAATGCATGTTTAAATTTACAGTGTGCGAAAAATCAAGGATCGATGATAATTTGTCACATTGTTTGCACCAAGGGGGCCCCAAATAAAATCCTGCTTAGGGCCCCCTGAAGGCTTGGGCCGGCCCTGCTTGTACCCCAATGGGTCATGGAGGAGCAATCGGGTTTCCCCATGTACTGTTTCCTCGGCGCTCCCCTCATCATCACAGCTGCTTCCTCCAGCGAAAATGCAGCTCTTAACGAACATTTCGCTGTTTATTTCAAAATTAACTATGAAAATAAAACACATTACAGTGCATGTGGCATTAACTATAGCACACATTCATGCACAGGATTAAACACTGACAGAACCGCTCAGTGAATGTACTGCATAACTGCATATCAGAGTGAAACATCACGTGTTATCGTATTATTTATTTGTCCTATTATGACTTATATTATGATTGTGAAATATGTAAAATAGCATGTACATTTTTATGTTCATATTAATGCTATTTTGAATTTATAAAGTGGCTGGTTTAGATATTTAATATATGGAAAAATTATTTGAATATAGGAAATGATTTGTATTACAGTAAACGGGTATGTTGAGCATATTTGGCTCATTCTGAACTTAAATGGCTTAGCCTGTCTATGAAATACAGTGGAATACTGCTAGTTTAGTATACAATCCCACCATATTAGTCAAACATTTTTAATTTTATTTTAAATTCTTACTTAAACGCTTAACACTATGGAATTTAAAAGGGAAACTACTAGTATATAATAGCGACAGCAGAAGACAGACTCCTAATAGCTTGGTTTAGAACAACAAACATGCACAAATGTGACAATCAATCATAATGGCTGATTGATGTTTAAAGGATCCGATTAAATGTAAAGTAATAAGCCAGTAAAGAAAGTAAATTTCTATATTAAAATGATTAAATAACTACATACTGTAGCTTATTTCAATTTAAAGAAGTGTGCTTTACTTTTGTTTTCCTGATTTAATTTTTTTATTTTAAATGTACTGTTTATGTTAACAACATACACTACTTGATATAGCTGTCTTGAAACATGATTTTTTTGTACAGTATTTAGATTTTTTTACAAGTCTCTTTAGAGTTAAACAGTTGGGTTTTACCACAGCATAATATATTCAGCCAATCTTTGGGTCTGCTGGGGGCGCTATGAGCTAAACATAAATCATTGAATAGGATTATATTATTAGCATCTCCCTTTAAAACAAACAATTTTTTTTCTTTTTAAATGGATAGTTTACCCCCAAAAAAAGAAAATTTCCATCATTTACGCAACCTTTACTTGTTCCAAAAACGGTTTGTCTTTTTTTCCTTCTGTTGAACACAAAAGAAGATATTTTGAAGAAAGCTGGAAACCTGTAACTATTGATTTACATTGACATAGTATTTGTTTTTTTTTTCGTGGAAGTTAATAGTTACAGGTAACTGATGTAAAATTTTTAATATATATATATAAGGAATCCAAAAAACATTGATCATCGTTTATTTGCCTACTTTTATTTAAAATTTGGGTTGGGTGCAATAGTACACCACCTTTTTTTTTAGGACTACACCACTGATATACACACTCTATACATATACAAACGATACAATCTATACATATACACACACATGATACAGGATGAGGAAAGGTAATAAGAGAGAAAGTTAGGCAAGGCAAGGCAAAAAATAAAAAATAAATACAAGATACAAACAAATATACATATGATACATTGTATAAATACGCACGCATGATACACTCCATACATATGCTCACATGATACACTCTACATATAATAGAACCTGGGTCTGGCGTGAGAGGTGAGTCACGTCATCACTGAGCTACTGGAAGTTGATGAATCCGTACAAGGAAAGGCAAAAAGAGAGAAAGTTAGGCAAGGCAAAAAAAGTACAGTGTACAATTGATAACTCTATACATATACACACAATACATTACATACATATGCACACATGATACATTCTATACATACACACTCTGCATTTGCACACATGATACATATACACACATTACATTTGCGCACATGATACATTTTATACATATACACACACATTATACATTGCTGTCAGGGTCTGGGATAGAACCCGGGTCTCTGGCGTGAGAGGTGAGGGACGAATCCACTGAGCTATTGGAAGTTGATGAAACCACCCAGATACTCACCTGATATACATATACACACTACACATATACACCCATAATACACTCTATAGATACACATGTATCAACCCAATCATATGCACTCTATAATGCATTCTATAATTATGCACATATGATACACTCCATTCACAATATATATATGGTAATATACAATGTATATATATATATATATATATATATATATATATATATATATATATATATATATATATATATATATATATATATATCGGACACAATGTATGTATATATATATATATATATATATATATATATATATATATATATATATATATATATATATATATATATATATATATATATATATATATATATACATTGTGTCCGAGATTGACTACGTTAGAGGGAGTTATTACCAGACACACTGCTAAAACAGCGATGTTGTGGTCCAGTGGTCTGCGCGCTGCGGATAGAATCTGGGTCTGCCGTAAGAGGTGAGTCACTATTGGAAGTTGATGAAAAAAATACACGATACAAACGATAAATTGTATACATACACACACATACATATCCATACATATGCTCACATGATACACTCTATACATATGGTCACACAAACAATACACTCTATACATATGCACACATTATACACTCTATGCATATGCACACATTATACACTCTACATATTACATTGTGAAATATGTAAAATAGCGTGTACATTTTTAAGTTCATATTAATACTATTTTGAATTTATAAAGTGGCCGGTTTAATTATTTAATATATGAAAAAAAAAACTGAAAATAGGAAATGATTTGTATTACAGTAAACGGGTATGTTGAGCCTATTTGGCTCATTCTGAACTTAAATGGCTTAGCCTGTCTATGAAATACAGTGGAATACTGCTAGTTTAGTATACAATCCCACCATATTAGTCAAACATTTTTAATTTTATTTTAAATTCTTACTTAAACGCTTAACAATATAGAATTTAAAAGGGAAACTACTAGTATATAATAGCGACAGCAGAAGACAGACTCCTAATAGCTTGGTTTAGAACAACAAACATGCACAAATGTGACAATCAATCATAATGGCTGATTGATGTTTAAAGGAACCGATTAAATGTAAAGTAATAAGCCAGTAAAGAAAGTAAATTTCTATATTAAAATGATTAAATAAGCTACATACTGTAGCTTATTTCAATTTAAAGAAGTGTGCTTTGCTTTTGTTTTCCTGATTTTATTTTTTTATTTTAAATGTACTGTTTATGTTAACAACATACAGTACATGATATAGCTGTCTTGAAACATGATTTTTTTCTACAGTATTTAGATTTTTTTTTACAAGTCTCTTTAGAGTTAAACAGTTGGGTTTTACCACAGCATAATATATTCAGCCAATCACTATTAGCTAAACATAAATCATTGAATAGGATTACATTATTAGCATCTTCCTTTAAAACAAACAATTTTTTTTCTTTTTAAATGGATAGTTTACCCAATAAAAAAGAAAATTTCCATCAGTTACGCAACCTTTACTTGTTCCGAAAACGGTTTGTCTTTTTTTCCTTCTGTTGAACACAAAAGAAGATAATTTGAAGAAAGCTGGAAACCTGTAACTATTGATTTACATTGGAGTAACGATTGATGACCAACGATTGGCTGAATATATTATCATTGGGAGTTACATTGGAACGTTGTGTAGCTTGCTGTATATCTTATCAGCGAAGAGAAAGTAACACAATTTTATCATTTCACCGCCTTCCGAGTGACCCGAAGGTCCGTTCTGAATGAATGGTGAAAATAAAAAGGGATATCAGAGCTCATTTTCAGCTAAGTTAAGGGAAATGGCACTAGTTAGCTAGCGTTTTCTTTCCCAAACACACGTTTTAGACGCCATTTATCAAACGCGAGTTAATGAACTTATTCTTTCACTATATTAGACTTGTCACGATACTGAATTAAAAGAAAAACCATCAATTTCCCGCTAACATTTAAGGCACTGTTGATGGCTTTCTTAAAACAGCGCTGATTTGCCATTGTGTTCACGTGATCAACAGAATAGCTTGTGATTGGCCGAAAAGGTCATCAGTTCACCCTCCGCTGTTTACCGAGTACAAACACAGACGAGCCGAGCGATCTGCTTGATGACTCGACTGGTCTTCATGGCTGCTTCGCGCTCGCGTCTCCGTGTATCTGTGTTTGCACTGGGTGAAGGGCAGTAAACTGAGTGCAAACACAGATACAAGGAGACTGGAACGCGAAGCAGCCGTGAAGATCAGTCGAGTCATCTGCGCTCAGCGGCGCTTCAGTGTTAACTCAGCGGGAAATAGATGGTTTTAAAACTTCAGTACCGGGACAACACTATTACAGACAACACGAGGGTGTGCTACAGTGTTTTATCGCTCACTGGGTAACATAGACTGAAGCAGGGAAGCGTCCCCACGGTGTTTACCTGCTGCCATGATCTGAAGCCTAGGAGGACACTTGAGCATATTACTCTTAAAGAGATTGTGATGTTGTTTGATGCTAAATTGCTTTTTATTTTCTAAATTAAACTTACTGAATGACATTAAAGTGATGTTTACACCAGTTCTGCATTTTGAAATCTCGGCAACAGCTGGAGGTGTGTACTCCACAGCATGTTACTGTAATGTGTACAGTCCTTGTCCTATACTTCCGGGTTTCTTCCCACCGCAGCCTCGCTTTGGTTCTTTAAAATGGTGGCCACGTGAAATAAGCGTATAGCCCCGACTACACCACTGGTGTATATGTAGATTGTATCACGAGTATACTGTATATGTAGAGTGTATAATGTGTGCATATGTATAGAGTGTATCATGTGAGCATATGTATGGAGTGTATCGTGTGTGTGTATGTATACAATGTATCGTTTGTATCGTGTATTTTTTTCATCAACTTCCAATAGTGACTCACCTCTTACGGCAGACCCAGATTCTATCCGCAGCGCGCAGACCACTGGACCACAACATCGCTGTTTTAGCAGTGTGTCTGCTAATGACTCCCTCTAACGTAGTCAACCTCGGACACAATGTATATATATATATATATATATATATATATATATATATATATATATATATATATATATACATTGTGTCCGAGGTTTATATATATTGTGAATGGAATGTATCATATGTGCATAATTATAGAATGCATCATGTGTGCATATGATTGGGTTGATACATGTGTATCTATAGAGTGTATTATGGGTGTATATGTGTAGTGTGTATATGTATATCAGGTGAGTATCTGGGTGGTTTCATCAACTTCCAATAGCTCAGTGGATTCGTCCCTCACCTCTCATGCCAGAGATCCGGGTTCTATCCCAGACCCTGACAGCAATGTATAGTGTGTATAATGTGTGTATATGTGTAAAATGTATCATGTGCGCAAATGTAAAGTGTAATGTGTGTATTTGTATCATGTGTGCAAATGTAGAGTGTACTGTGTGTGTATGTATAGAATGTATCATGTGTGCATATGTATGTAATGTATTGTGTGTATATGTATAGAGTTATCAATTGTATACTGTACTTTTTTTGCCTTCCCTAACTCTCTCTCTTTTTGCCTTTCCTTGTACGGATTCATCAACTTCCAGTAGCTCAGTGATGACGTGACTCACCTCTCACGCCAGACCCAGGTTCTATCATATGTAGAGTGTATCATGTGAGCATATGTATGGAGTGTATCATGCGTGCGTATTTATACAATGTATCATTTGTATATGTATATTTGTTTGTATCTTGTATTTATTAATTTTTTTGCCTTGCCTTGCCTTGCCTTAACTTTCTCTCTTATTACCTTTCCTTGTACGGATTCATCAACTTCCTGTAGCTCAGTGATGACGTGCCTCACCTCTTTGGCAACGATTGATGACCAACTGAACTTCTCTGACCACATTTCTAGAACTGCTCGATCTTGCAGATTCGCACTCTACAACATCAGAAAGGTCCGACCCTTCCTATCTGAACATGCAGCTCAACTCATTGTTCAAGCTCTTGTCCTCTCCAAACTGGACTATTGCAACTCTCTGCTAGCCGGGCTACCAGCTAGTTCTATCAAACCTCTTCAGCTGCTTCAGAACGCAGCAGCACGAGTGGTCTTTGATGAACCCAAAAGAGCACATGTCACTGCTACTCACCCGTTTGCACTGGCTGCCAGTTGCTGCCCGCATCAAATTCAAAGCTCTGATGTTTGCTTACAAAGTGACCTCTAGCTGTGCTCCTTCGTATCTGCTCTCACTTCTGCAGATTTATGTGCCCTCCAGAAACTTGCGTTCTGTGAATGAACGTCGCCTCGTTGTTCCATCCCAAAGAGGGAAGAAATCACTTTCCCGAACTCTCACATTCAATCTGCCCAGTTGGTGGAATGAACTCCCTAACTACATCAGAACAGCAGAGTCACTTGCTGTCTTCAAGAAACGACTAAAAACTCAACTGTTTAGTCTCCACTTTCCTTCCTAATCTGCAACTGCCTCTCTGGCTATACCACTAACTGTGCTCTCTCTCTCTCTCTCTCTCTCTCTCTCTCTCTCTCTCTCTCTCTCTCTCTCCTCTCTCTCTCTCTCTCAAAAAAAAAAAAAAACATTACTAATGCTTTGCTTCTTAGACTTTACACACCTGAAACTTGTCTATAGCACTTGCTCACTGCTGCTCTTATAGTTGTGTAAATTGCTTCCTTGTCCTCATTTGTAAGTCGCTTTGGATAAAAGCGTCTGCTAAATGACTAAATGTAAATGTACTTTGACATAGTATTTGTTTTTCTTTTCGTGGAAGTTAATAGTTACAGGTAACTGATGTTAAATTATATATATATATATATATATTTTATATATTATTATATATATATATATATATATATATATAAGGAATCAAAAAAACATTGACTTTCATCGTTTCTTTGCCTACTTTTATTTAAAATTTGGGTTGGGTGCAATAGTACACCACCTTTTTTTAGGACTACACCACTGATATACACACTCTATACATATACAAACGATACACTCTTTACATATACACACACATGATACACTCAATAGATGTTCTCACATGATAGGCATATGGAGTATACGTGCGCATAGCCTCGACTACACCACTGATACACACAATACACTCAATACAAATACACACTCTATACATATGCACACATGATACACACTATACATATACACATGATACACTCCATACATATACACACATGATACACTATACATATTCACACGATACAATCCATACATATACACACATGATACACTCTGCAGATGTAAGGTGAGTCACATAACCACTGAGCTACTGGAAGTTGATGAATACGAACAATGAAAGGCAATAAGAGACAAAGTTGGGCAAGGTAAAATAACAACACGATACACTATACACTCTATACATATGCACACATGATACACACAATACTTTCTATACATATACACACATGATACACTCAATAGATATGCACACATGATAGGCGTTTGGAGTATACTGTATTGTATAAATATACTGTATTGTAATTACATCTCAAATGTAATTACAATGTTATAACAATGCCAAATGTTATTACATAGTAATTATAATGCAATTACATCCAAAATAAAAGATTGCAATTACATATGTACTTTGTATATTTATGTAAATACACAAATACTGTACATGAAATATACAAAAACATTTACGATCCCATCGTAAACATAATTACAATATTATGACAATGTTATAACAATGTAATTACAATGTTATTACATAGCAATTATAATGTAATGGCAATGTAATGACGTCCAAAACAAAAGATTTTAACTACACAATGTAATATTATAACAATGTAATTACAATGGTAAAATAACATAGTTGTTACATAGCAATTATAATGTAATGGCAATGTAAATACATCCAAAAAATAAAAGATTGTTCTTACATATGTGCTGTATATATTTATGTATAAATACACAAATACTGAACATGAAATATACAAAAACACATTTACTATACCATCATAATTGTAAAAACAATGTAATAATAATGTAATTATAGTGTACTAGCCATATAATTACAGTGTAATAACAAGGTAATAACAATAAAATTACTATTTTAATACAGTGTAGTAACAGTGTAATTACAATGTTAAACCAATGTAATTGCAATGCTACAAAAACACATTTACTATACCATCATAAATGTAATTGCAATGTAATAACAATGTTATAACAATGTAATTATAGTGTAACTACAGTGTTAAAACAATACAATTACTATGTCATTACAGTGTAATAACAATGTAATTGCAATGCAATTATAGTGTATTAACCATGTAATTACAATGTAATAACAATGTAATTACAATGTAAAACAAATGTATTTACAATGCTAGTACATAGCAATTATAATGTAATGACAATGTAAATACATCCAAAGTAAAAGTTTGTAACTACTTATGTACTGCGTATATTTACGTATAAATACACTGTAAAATAAAACTATAAATACTGTACATGAAAATTACAAAGAACCATTTAAGTTTATAAATATTATCTTGGATGTAATTACAAAGTAATGGCATGGTAATTAAGTTTGTAATTACATGTGAACTGTGTATATTTATGGATACAAATATAACTAACCAAATACTGTACATGCAATATACAAAGAAACATTTACATTTATAAATATTGTCTTGGATGTAACTACAATGTAATTACAATGTAATGACATAGTAATTAAAATGTGACCGCACGATAATTGCACACAAGATAAAAGTTTGTAATTACATATTACATCTCAGATGTAATTACGATGTTATAACCACACATAGCAATTATAATGTAATGACAATGTAAATACATCCAAACTTAAATTTTGCAATTACATATGTACTGTATTTATTTACGTATGAATACACAAAAACTGTACACGAAATATTCAAAGACACATTTACATTCATAAACATCTGGGATGTAATTACAATGCAATAGCAATCTATTTCAAGGTGAATTGAATTGAATTGAATTGAATTGAATTGAATATTTACAATGTAATGGCATGGTAATTAAATTTGTAATTACATGTGTACTGTGCATATTCACGTGTACAACTATAAATAACCAAATACTGTAAAAAGGTTTAAGTACATATGTACTTTGTATATTTATGTAAATACACAAATACTGTACATGAAATATACGAAAACACATTTACTATACGTCATAAATGTAATTACAATGTTATAACAGTGTAATTACAATGTTATAACAGTGTAATTACAATGTTATAACAGTGTAATTACAATGTTATAACAGTGTAATTACAATGTTATAACAGTGTAATTACAACGTTATAACAACATAATTACATTGTTGTTACATAGCAATTGTAATGTAATGACAATGTAAATACTTTCAAAAATAAGATTGTTCTTGCATGTGCTGTATATATTTATGAATAAATACAAATACTGTACATGAAATGTACAAAAACACATTTACTATACCATCATAAATGTAATAATTTAAAAACAAAGTAATTATAGTGTACTAGCCATGTAGTTACATTGTAATAACAATGTAATAACAATGTAATTACTATGTTAATACAGTGTAATGACAATGTAAATACAATGTTAAACCAATGTAATTACAACGCTAGTACATAACAATTATGATGTAATTACAATGTAAATCCATCCAAACTAAAAGTTATTAAAACATATTACATCTCAGATGTAATTACAACGTATAACATTGTAAAATGTTATTACATAGTAATTATAATGCAATTACGTCCAAAGTAAAAGATTGTAATTACGTATGTGCTTTGAATATTTATGTAAATACACAAATACTTTACATGAAATAGACAAAAACACATTTATTATACCATATTAAATGTTATTACATTTAATGAACAATTTATTTACTGTGTTATTACATAGCAATTATAATGTAATGACAATGTAATTACATCCAACATTAATATTGTTTTTACATGTCGTCACCTTAGAATTATAAGGTTCTATCTGACATTTTTGTCAAAATTGAGTTATTGACATATTCTTAATAAATGACAATTTATTTACATTATGGAATGTTTTTTGATAAGTTGTTTACATTTTAAGAATTTTTATTTAAAAAACAAATGTCACACACATACTGTTTGCTATGGAATGCAAAAACTTTGAAGCTCGATATCTCAAAATCATTCAGAACGCAGATAGAACCTTATAATTCCAAGGTGACGATGTGTTGTATATATTTACGTATAATACACAAATACTGTACATGAAATATACAAAAATCGCATTTACTTTACCATCATAAATGTAAGAACAATGTAATAACAATTTAATTATATTGTACTAACCATGTAGTTGCAGCGTTATAACAATGTAGTTACTATGTTAAGACAGTGCAATAGCAATGTAGTAACAATGCATTTATAGTGTAACAACCATGTATTAACAAAGTAATAACAATGTAACTACAATGATAGTACATAGCAATTGTAATGTAATGACAATGTAAATACATCCAAACTAAAAGTTTGTAATTACATATGTACTGTGTATATTTACGTATAAATACACTATAAAATAAAAATATAAATACTGTACATGAAAAATACAAAGAACCATTTAAGTTTATAAATATTATCTTGGATGTAATTACAATGTAATGGCATGGTAATTAAGTTTGTAAATACATGTGAACTGTGTATATTTACGTATACAGCTATAAATAACCAAATACTGTACGTGCAATATAGAAAGAAACTTTTACATTTATAAATATTGTCTTGGATGTAACTACAATGTAATTAAAATGTAATGACATAGTAATTAAAATGTGACCACACGATAATTGCACACAAGATAAAGTTTGTAGTTACATATTACATCTCAGATGTAATTACAATGTTATAACAATGCCAAATGTCATTACATAGCAATTAAAACGTAATGACAATGTAAAAACATCCAAAATAAAAGATTGTTCCTACATGTGCTGTATATATTTACATATAAATACACAAATACTGTACATGAAATATACAAAAACACATTTACTATACCATCATGAATGTAGTTACAAAGTATTAACAATGTAATTACAATGTAATAACAATGTAATTATGGTGTATTGACCAAGTAATCTCCGCGTAATTACTATGTTCATCCAGTGTAGAAACATTGTATTTACAATGTTAAACCAATGTAATTACAATGCTATTACATAGCAATTACAATGTAAGGACAATGTAAATGCATCCAAACTGAAAGTTTGTAATTACATATGTACTGCGCATATTTACTTATAAATACACAAATACTGTACATGAAAATACAAAGAACCATTTAAGTTTATAAATATTATCTTGGATGTAATTACTATGTCATTACAATGTAATGACATAGTAATTACAATGTAACAACACAGTAGTTGCACACAAGACAAAAGTTTGTAATTACATAGTATTTATAATGTAACTACATCCAAAATAAAAGATTGTAATTATATATGCGCTTTGTATATTTATGTAAATACACAAATACTGTACATAAAATATACAAAAACATTTACTATACTATCATAAATGTAATTACAATGTAATAACCATGTATTTACAATGAAATAACTGTAATAACCATGTAATTAAAGTGTAATAACCATGTAATTAAAGTGTAACAATCATGTAATTACAGTGTAATAGCAATGTAATGAAAATGTTAATACAGTGTAATAACAATGTAATGACAATGTTAAACCAATGTAATTACAACGCTGTTACACAGCAATTAGAATAAAATGACAATATAAATACATCCAAACTAAAAGTTTGCAATTACATATGTTCTGCGTATATTTACGTATAAATACACAAATACTGTACATGAAATAAATGTATTCACAATGTTATAACAATGTAAACTGTTTTTACATAGTTATTATAATGTATTTACATCAACGATTGTAATTACATTTGTACTTTGTATATTTATGTAAATACACAAATACTGTACATGAAAAATACAAAGAAACATTTAAGTTCATAAATATTATCTTGGATGTACTTACAATGTAAGGGCATGGTAAATAAGTTTGTAATTACATGTGAACTGTGTATATTTTTGTATACAACTATAAATAACCAAATACTGTACATGCAATATACAAAGAAACATTTACATTTATAAATATTGTCTTGGATGTAACTACAATGTAGTGACACAGTAATTGTGCACAAGATAAAAGTTTGTAATCACATATTACATTTCAGATGTAATTACAATGTTATAACAATGTCATTACATAGTAATTATAATGTAATGACAATGTAATTTACATCCAGAATAAATGATTGTAATTACATATGTATTGTATTTATTAAGGTATTAATACACAAATACTGTACATGAAATATACAGAGAACCATTTAAGTTTATGAATATTATCTTGGATGTAATTACCATGTAATGGCAAAGTAATAACAATTTAATGGCATAATAATTAAGTTTGTAATTACATGTGTACTGTGTATATTTACGTATACAACTATAAATAACGCGTACATATAAATATTACTGTACATGCAATGTACAAAGAAACATTTACATTTATAAATATTGTCTTGGATGTAACTACAATGTAATTACAATGTAATGACATAGCAATTACAATGTAACGACACAGTAATTGCACACAAGACAAAAGTTTGTAATTACATATTACATCTTAGATGTAAATACAATGTTATAACAATGCCAAATGTTATAACATAGTAATTATAATGTAACTACATCCCAA
The DNA here is from genome assembly GCF_903798145.1 of Danio aesculapii. Taxonomy (NCBI): domain Eukaryota; kingdom Metazoa; phylum Chordata; class Actinopteri; order Cypriniformes; family Danionidae; genus Danio; species Danio aesculapii. Next base: position 10,230,132 of record NC_079436.1, on the reverse strand, counting down.
GAAAAAGATCGTAATTATATATGTACTTTGTATATTTATGTAAATACACAAATACTGTACATAAAATATACAAAAACATTTACTATACTATCATAAATGTAGTTATAATGTAATAACAATGTAGTTACAATGTAATAACTATGTAATTAAAGTGTAACAACAATGTAGTTATAGTGTAACAATCATGTAATTACAGTGTAATAGCAATGTAATTACAATGTTAAACCAATGTAATTACAATGCTGTTACATAGCAATTAGAATAAAATGACAATATAAATACATCCAAACATATGTTCTGCGTATATTTACGTATAAATACACAAATACTGTACGTGAAATATATGTATTCACAATGTTATAACAATGTAAACTGTTATTACATAGTAATTATAATGTATTTACATCTTCGATTGTAATTACATTTGTACTTTGTATATTTATGTAAATACACAAATACTGTACATGAAAAATACAAAGAAACATTTAAGTTCATAAATATTATCTTGGATGTAATTACAATGTAAGGGCAGGGTAAATGAGTTTGTAATTACATGTGAACTGTGTATATTTTTGTATACAACTATAAATAACCAAATACTGTACATGCAATATACAAAGAAAAATTTACATTTATAAATATTGTCTTGGATGTAACTACAATGTAGTGACACAGTAATTGTGCACAAGATAAAAGTTTGTAATTACATATTACATTCCAGATGTAATTACAAAGTTATAACAATTTCATTACATAGTAATTATAATGTAATGACAATGTAATTACATCCAGAATAAATGATTGTAATTACATATGTATTGTATTTATTAAGGTATTAATACATTAATACTGTACATGAAATATACAGAGAACCATTTAAGTTTATGAATATTATCTTGGATGTAATTACCATGTAATGGCAAAGTAATTACAATTTAATGGCATGATAATTCAGTTTGTAATTACATGTGTACTGTGTATATTTACGTATACAACTATAAATAACCCGTACATATAAATATTACTGTACATGCAATGTACAAAGAAACATTTACATTTATAAATATTGTCTTGGATGTAACTACAATGTAATTACAATGTAATGACATAGCAATTACAATTTAACGACACAGTAGTTGCACACAAGACAAAAGTTTGTAATTACATATTACATCTCAGATGTAAATACAATGTTATAACAATGCCAAATGTTATTACATAGTAATTATAATGTAACTACATCCAAAGTAAAAGATTGTAATTATATATGTACTTTGTATATTTATGTAAATACACAAATACTGTACAGGAAATATACAAAAACATTTACTATACTATCATAAATGTAATAACAATGTAGTTACAATGTAATTACAATGTAATAACTATATAACTACAATGTAGTAACCATGTAATTAAAGTGTAATAACAATGTAATTATAGTGTAACAATCATGTAATTACAATGTAATAGCAATGTAATTACAATGTTAAATCAGTGTAATAACAATGTAATGACAATGTTAAACCAATGTAATTACAATGCTGTTACATAGCAATTAGAATGTAATGACAATATAAATACATCCAAACTAAAAGTTTGCAATTACATATGTACTGCGTATATATTTATGTATAAATACACAAATACTGTACATGAAATATATGTATTCACAATGTTATCACAATTTAAGCTGTTATTACACAGTAATTATAATATATTTACATCCAAGATTGTAATTAAATTTGTACATTGTATATTTATGTAAATACACAAATACTGTAAATGAAAAATACAAAGAACCATTTAAGTTTATAAATATTATCTTGGATGTAATTACATGGTAAGGGCAGGTTAAATACGTTTGTAATTACATGTGAACTGTGTATATTTATGTATACAAATATAACTAACCAAATACTGTACATGCAATATACAAAGAAACATTTACATTTATAAATATTGTCTTGGATGTAACTACAATGTAGTGACACAGTAATTGCGCACAAGATAAAAGTTTGTAATTACATATTACATTCCAGATGTAATTACAATGTTATAACAATGTCATTACATAGTAATTATAATGTAATGACAATGTAATTACATCCAGAATAAAAGATTGTAATTACATATGTACTGTATTTATTAAGGTATTAATACACAAATACTGAACATGAAATATACAGAGAAACATTTAAGTTTATAAATATTATCTTGGATGTAATTACATTGTAAATTGCTCTCTGTTTTTGCTGCTATAAAACCTTGACCAGACTGTAGACTGGAGTATTATCAAATATCTGCATTGTCTCTTATGTCAAATTTTGTAATTAACTATAAAGAGCACCTGCAGATCAGCTACTGGCATTAGAAAAAGCCAATGAAGTATCGTAGGTCGCCACTGTAGGACTTTTTTTTTATGTTGTTTGTCTTATTTTCCTGTTTTATTTTGACTTGCTCCCGAATCTACCCCTACTATCTGTCTGTTAATTTTTATATGTGATGCAGAATTTCCATCCATACTCCAAGCATTGATCAACTTCTTCAGTATTCTACAATTTTCTAGTCCTATCTCAAGCCTTGGCACATAACTGAGAATGCACCAACTTTGACTAAAATACAAAAGTATTTTACAGTATTTAAAAAATACAAGACAATAAAGTATTTTGATACAAAATATTAAGCCATTTTCATAAACTCTATCAAATACATATTACAAAATACTATTTTGTAATTAAAATACATATTTGAAATACATGTATCGTAAATAATGCCCATCTCTGATGATAAAGTACCATTTCTGTAAATTCAATTAATTTTTAATAGTTCCCACATGTAAAGGACTATTCATTTTTTATGTTTTGAAGGATGTTCTCATAAATATACTGATTAATGTGTTATCATGTTACTCTACGCTATTTAGAACTTCAGGGCAAATGTCTGATTCAAATAAATAAAATAAATATTAATGAAATGAATCACTTTTCAAAAATTAATTAAAGGTCGAACATAAAAAAATAGCTAAATAAAAAGCAAATTGTAAACATGGTACTTTAAAGACTGCAGGTTTCTAACAATGCTGTTATTCATGTTTCTGTCTGCATCCACGTAATGGCGTAATCTGCGCTCATATACATAATGAAAACGTATTACCGTGAAAAGTGTATTTTGCGAAACCATGATATAAACGATAGAGCATAATATGTAGTTATAGATTTATTATTTTGTTCATACCATGAACATTCACCGGCCACTTTATTAGGTACACCTTACTAGTACCAGGTTGGACCCCCTTTTGCCTTCAGCACTGCCTTAATCCTTCGTGGCAGAGATTCAACAAGGTACTGGAAATATTCCTTCGAGATTTCGATCCATGTTGACATGATAGCATCAAACAGTTGCTGCAGATTTGTCGGCTGCACATCCATGATGCGAATATCCTGTTCCTTCACATACCAAAAGTGGTCTATTGGATTGAGATCTGGTGACTGTGAAGGCCATTTGAGTACAGGGAACTCATTGTCATGTTTAAAAAACCAGTCTAAGATGATTCACGCTTAATGGCATGGTTGGTCCATGCTTTTATGTTTTTGACGCCAAATTCTGACCCAACCATTCGGCTCAGACCAAGTCACTTAAACCATCTTTCTTCTCCATTCCGACGCTCACTTTGAACTGCAGCAGATCGTCTTCTTCTTTTAATTTTATTGGTGTTTCACAACCAACTTTAAAAGTGTTTAACTGCCACCTACCAGACCAAATAATAATAATAATAATTTTAAAATGCTATTCGATGCATCAGACCTGTGTTTTTGAGATAATTTATAATATGTTTAACTATATTCTGGGTTTTTCCTTAATATTAACGTTATTTTCTATTAGTTGAAACATTTCTCCTCTTTCTTCCTCATATTTTCTACATTCCAATAATACATATGTTGCTGATTCCTTTACAATTTTCACATAATTTTCACATAATGTCCTATTCTAAGACAGGTGAAAAGAACCTCTTCCTTTCGCTTTCGGCCCCTTATTCTGCCTTCACCGACTTTTTCTTGGATATTATATAAATGTCGACTCGCATCATTTAGATCCCAGTATTGTTGCCATTTTCCCATAATTTGTGATTTAATAATACTCTTTCCCTCTGCTTTGCTTATTGGGATATTTAAATCCACAGTCGGTCTTTTTAATGATAATTTAGCCAGCTTATCAACAGCTTCATTCTCCTCTACTCCTACATGTGCAGGAACCCAAACAAGACCAACATTCAAGCCCTTCTCATATAGATTAAAAATGATTTGATGAATTCATGATTTCATAGTTTTAATACTTAAAAGAGCATCTGAATTTTGATTTATTGCATAGCCTTGGTTAATATATGGTGGACTACTAGTGCACTTGACTTTAAGTGACTTACACTTTTCTTTGAAAAGTAGTGCCTTATGTCTCACATCCAAACATAACTACAACTGTCAGAAAAAGGCCCAGCCAATCAGACTTTCCTTATGTTGTTTGGTGGAGGGAGGACTCAGGGAACATAATTTAACCCTTTCTTTACATCCAGGTTATTAAGGGTTGATGGATTATTTTATATTAAAGGTGATTAAAATATTGGTAGGGACATTTTAATAATAATAATGTTTATTTTGTATTATTTATTAGATTATGCTTTATTTGTTTTTGTATGTACATTTTTATTTATGCAATAACTTATTTAACTTTATTTATCTTAAAATGTCTCACCATTTATTATGTATTATTATGTATTTATGTTGTAAAGATTGCTTAAAATTACAATTTTATTTATATTAAGATAATGTTTGATTATATTTATTTATTATTTTAACTAGTTTATGTTTCTATCTAAATGAAAATGTTTATTTAATGATCTTATTTTGGTATTTTCACTGTGATTGTCCTGCAAACACGTCCCCTTGTGGCCTACAGAACAAACCCATGGATGTTTTTAAATGGATCTGACAGCGCCACACTGCGCCTCTTCTGGTAGAATGCGGAATTACACTCTTCTCCTCACAGCTGATTTGCTCGCCATCTTGACATGAACATAAACATTGATGCCCTCTGCTCAATGATCGCCTTATTATCCATAAAAACCGTAAAATTGTCAATACTCAATCAAAACAGCCTTAAATATTTGTTGCAGCGTCGAGAAAACACAAGGTAGATATGTAGGAAATCATCTTCGCGCACGTAGCTGCACATACAAGTCAGTATATGGGTTTCCAGAGCACTCGCTTGAGGTAAGATGATTTTCCTCACTAATATGAGCTCCCGTTGTCTTCTTTATATACCGAACGCATATGAAATATTGATATTTTGTCATAATTATGAAGTAAATCCTCCGTTAGCTCAGTGCTGCTATTGAGCTGCCATGGCAACTGATCGCATACGCGTGTTTACAACCCTCTTGCTGAAATTAATGCGCGTTTTGCTTTATAAACACCCGGTCATTTCCATGTGTATTATTAGTTATTATTTTAAAAACGCGTGCTTTTAGGTTACTAATACGCTTAATGTAGTGTTATGGTCGATTTCTAGCAGATATGGTTTTATAAAACTCCTATTAGAAAACGCTAATAATACTATTTAACAATAATAAAAGGAATAATAATCAAAACAAATCGTTGTGACACGTTAAGTGAAGAGAATATATATATTTACCATATGACAACACTGTTATTGGTCTTCTCTTAGTATTTGAGGAAATGTTGACACCTACTGTCAGCTGTCATAGAAGCAGACTGATATTTATCAAGTCTAACATGATATATTTTGTATTTAGTGTATTATTGGTGGTTTTTCTGAAGGGATGGGAGATCTGAGAGGACCCCCGTCTGCAGACTGATGGAGAGAGTCGTACTGTAGGTTATTATAGTGGTTATGGACCAGGACTATGAAAGACGCCTGTTAAGGCAAATCAACCACCAGAATGTCCCAGAGGGCCACCCGTCCAAGGTGAGCATGAAAACAAGCCTGTTGCTCTATGATGTACAGTTGAAGTCAGATTTATTAGCTCTCTGGAATTATTAGCAACCCCTGTATATTGTTTTCCCCAATTTCTGTGTAACGGAAAGATTTTATCAACATATTTCTAAACATAATAGTTTTGATAATGTGAAATGCCCCAGCGACATAATTATGTTAATTATGTTAATGCATAATTATGTTAAGCCCTTTTCATCCTCCGAGCCACACGGGGCGTAACAGTTTTAATAACTAATTTCAAATAACTGATTCTTTTATCTTTGCCATGATGACAGTACTAGGTATTTTATTCAAATGAAAAAGTTTTACCGTAAACAATGTATTTTGTGACACCATGATATGAACGATAGAGCATACTATGAAGTTATATATATAAATCATATATATTGTCATATTGTACAGCCCTAATGTGTAGTATGCAGCATATATGGCTGGTTGTCATTTATGCATGTTTATTTGGCCATTATTCTGGTTTCACATTATTCACATCCTCACATTGTGAATTGAATTGTGAAATACTTTGCGAAGCAGCCATCCTGCTTATACAGTAATAACCGAGTGTGATCGCTCACTCAAGTCACATGACATGACATGCACTTGGAAAATACTAACTTTTAGAACTTTAGAATATTTAGAACAAAAGCTCATCATTACTAGAACAATTTAATCAAATGTGATATAATAAAGATGTGTTTATATTGGTTCAATTAGTTAGAGACAAGTGACGTCAACCTCAACAATGGGCAGCAGGGTGCGTGAGAGTACCGCCGTATGCCACGAGAGTTTCGCGATACGTATCGTGGTTGGTTTATCGCAATATTTCGGTTCGGTTTGTAATATCGTTACACCCCTAACAGCATAATACTAATGTTTTAACTTCAGAAGAGCTGAAAATCTCATTATTAGCTTAAATAACTGTTATTTTGCAATCACAAATTGAAAGTGCTTTAAGGTTTTCCTCTTTTATAGAAGAGCAATTCCAGCGTTATGGGTGTGACATTTGCAGTAAAATCTCAAAACATAAATTGACAGAGGAAGTATATGTTAACATTATATTGAAACATCTCTTTATATTTTTCAAAACAACTAGCCACAGAGTTGTGGGAGCAGAAAAAGATCAATCTGTAAACATTTTTATATTTAAAATGAGGGAAATCACATGCGTTATGGATGTGACAAAAAAGTCTGCGAGTTTACAGTATATAACATTCTTTGTAAAAATTCTGTGAATTAAACTGCACGACCCAAAAGAAACGATGCTAATCAAAAGGAGAAGAGTTGGATCACTATAGAACAAACATGACTGATTTGATTTTACATTTTTGGATTTATGAGGAAAAAGCTTCGTTATGGATGTGACATCTCTCCGCTATGGATGTGAAAGATGTGAAATTGCCACTTGTGTGTTTTTGGTAAATCAAATATAATTGTTTGTTATATTTGTTTGACAGAGACATTTTTGAGTATTTTTAAAGCACTGTAAAATACTAGCCTACGCAAAATACACAGACACGGTTTTGCTATTTTTGCAAAAACTTAATTTTTTTATGGCAAGGTTGACATTTGCATGGAATTGCTCATAAATAAAACCAGAAATCGAGGGTGTGTGTTGTCATTAACATGGCGATACCAGAAACACTCCATCTCACTGGTTAAAATAGCTTATTTCTTTGGATTTGAACATTAATCGAAACATATAACTCAGCAAAATATGCACAATTTAAGTATATTTTAATGTAAAAATCTTACATGCTGTGCTTTTAAGATGTAATAAAGAAATTAAAGGGATAGTTCAGCCAAAAATGTAAATTTGCTCATCATTTAATCACACATTTCATTTCAAGAGTTCACACTTAGCTCACGATTTATACATAGCTTGTTTGGCGTGCTGTCCCGGGAGAGAGCCCTGAGCCCAAGGGATCCTCGAGCCCAGGGCTCCCTCGTTTCACAGGGCGAGGGGAGACTGAGCTCAGGTCGATCTGAAACTCCCCCGCTGCTGAGGCCAAGGTGAACTTCCTGAGAGTAAGACATTAGAAAAAAGATTTAGGCTTATTTTATCTATAATATAGAGCACATTTGGATGGTGGGAGGATACCAGGGAACCCAGGGGAAACCCACGCGGACACATGGAGAACATGCAAACTCCACACAGAAACACCAGATGGCCCAGTGAAGACCCAACGCCATTGGTATTCTTGCTGTGAGGCAACAGTGCTTGTCACTGGGCCACCGTGCCGCCCATTCTGGATAAAGGTGGAAGAAGGGAAGGAGGGAGGTTTCTTCCAGATGAAGATAGTTGTAGAGAGGAAATGAGGATATATATAGTGACTATAGTGGGTCAATCATGAGCACATGCTCCTCTCGAAATTAGTTTAAAATTAAACTTCACTTATGATTTTCTTTCGTCTGTTGAACACCAAACAATATATTCAGAAGAATGTTGGAAAAAGCAGTCATTGACATCAGTAGTGTGAACATAAAATACTGTGGAAGTCAATGGCTGCTTTCAGCGTTCCTTAGTATATCTGTCTTTTTTTTTGATGAACTATCCCTTTTAAAATGCTGAATTGATGTATATGTAATATTACATGTTGATTGTGTGTTTCAGCAGTCCAGTTATGCAGCCTGTAGTCCAGTGAGTGTGAAATCAGGAGACAGATTTATCCCCACACGTGCCGGCAGTAACTGGAGCATAAACTTCCACTACGCCAATGTAAATCACCGTTCGTCTGAACGCTTTACACTCATCCACAGTAAAAAAAAAATAGATTGACATTTTTAAACCAGTTCATTGATGCCAGTGTCCAAAACTCACAGTAATATTTTGATTATTTGTTTGTTTATTTGCAGGAGAACTGTTGGTCACCCAATCAGAATCAGCGGGCGAAGGACGCAAGTACAGACACAGGGAAAGGTGAAGTCAGTTTCTTCCGCATGTCCTCCATTATCAGCTTCAAAACTGGAGTGAGATGTCCCAAAATGGAATGAGACATTACAAAAATGGGATGAGACATGATGTCTGCAGATCTACATGACTTTAAAGCGCTCCAGTGTCTGTGTATCTGTGTTTGCACTTGGTGAACCGTGGTGAATAGTGGTGAACTGATGACCTTCACAGCCAATCACAGTCATTTCTGTTGAGCATGTAGACACAATGGCTAATCAGCTGTTTTAGAATACGCTCAAATGTAAGTGGGAAATGGACATTTTTATATATATATATATATATATATATATATATATATATATATATATATATATATATATATATATATATATATGCAATATCACACTTGTAGCAGTGCGAAATGGCTGTATATTGGCACTGATGGGAGGCGTGCGTTGGCTCGAGGCCACAGACCGAAGCCTTAGTGTCCCACCAATGCACTGCTACGAGTGTGATATTGCATTTATACAACATTCCGACAGCATAATCATGTACATAAAAAAGAAAATCAACACGGAGAGCCTCAAAAATCCTTTTGTATGAGGAACTACTTTCTTTAGCCGTTCATTCACATCTGCAGCTGACATCAGAACAGCAGAAATCGTTGCTACTTCATCAGCGTCACTTTAGAGCTAGTATTTGAATTATTCTCTAGCGTAATATCTAAAGTGATGACAAAACAGGTCATTTTGCTCAAATTTTAAGATTATAAGGCTGAACAGCATCAAATGCCATAAATAAACTGCATAGTTGCAATATAAACAACTACATTCTTGCCTAAAAAGCACATTATGTTGTCCAACAGCTGCAAAATATGTCAAACTGTGTGAGTTTATTGATCTGCTGTCACTTTATGTGGGTGGAGTAATACACAGGAGTGAAAAGACGAGTTCTGATATTGCAAAATATTGCATGCTATCAGCCAATTAGATATTGATGAAATGAAGAAGCATTTTTGTGGTTTTGCAGATGCGGTGGCGTATGCTGCTCTGCTGAGGAATGAGCTATTGGGAGCTGGAATTGAAACCGTGCCTGATCCTCACACTGATGACCGTCGACACACCATCCTCACGCAGGACACACACAGCCTCTTCAGGGTGAGTACAGTCTTACATCACACACCCATGTGGAAATACGCTGGAGAAACAGTCACACTTTTTGCTCTTGTTCTCATAATGAGTGTCTAGTATATTGCATTATTACATGGCTGAAATACTCAATTCTGATTGGTCAGTCACGACATTCCAAGGTATGTTTTTCCAAGATAACAACTGCTAAATAACACAGGCTCATTCTGGGAACATCGAATTATCTTGACCGTCAGTGAATATGTTCACATCCATAGACTTACATCCACATATATATATATATATATATATATATATATATATATATATATATATATATATATATATATATACTGTATAATAAAATTATATGCTTGTCTGTCACACTGTTGTTTTTAATTGCTTTTTTCTGCTTGGCGCCATCTTAGGAATGAATACTACGTAGGTTAGTATATGCTTCATTCAGCCGGTTTTGTGTCTGTCAGCTTTGCGTTTTTGACTGTTTGGCACCCTCTTGTGACTGAATGATGTGCAAGTGTATACTCCATCAGCTGTTTTCGTTTATGTCAGCTTTGCATTTAATTTAAGAATTAATAAACTATTAAAGTTTGAAATAATGTTTTGTGTCTGATTTCTATGTTTTGTGGCAAGCAGTCGTGTAATAAGCAAGATAAAGTACGTCCAGGAAGGTTGTTTTCAGCATAGCACTGTTGTATAACGGCTTTATTCTGTGAAAACAACCATCTTGGATGTACTTTATCCCACTTATTACATGGCTACTTTCCACAAAACATAAAAATTACACCCAAAACATTGTTCTGAGCTGTATTAGTTTATTAATTCTGCAATTAAATGGAAATCTGACAGAAATGAAAACAGCTGATGGAGTATACACTAACCTGTGCATTATTCAGTCACAAGATGTTGCCAAACAATTAAAAATGCAAAGCTGACAGAAACAAAACCGGCTGAAAAAAGCTTATAGAAAGTCAAAAATAGTTGCATGACAGACAAGAAGATACATATGAGTGTGGACGTAAGTATATTTGAACATATTCATTGATGATCAAGGTGATTTGAAGTTCCCAGATGAGTCTGCATTAATGCTGATTTATACTTCTGCATCATGTGCCCTTGCGCGTAATTGTGCATTTATACTTCTGCATGCTGTTTGTGTCGCTCTGCAATAACACTTCCAAAATGCTAGCTGGCTGGAGTTTTTATGTTCCTTTGTGTCGAGTTACTTCGTGGGTGTTTAGTTTTTTCTGAATGCTACCTTATTGTAAGTAGCTAAAACTCGCTCATTTAGAGGCTGGAGCCGGCAGACGTGCAAAAACTTTAATCATAAGGTAAACACAAAACAAAAGTTTCCATCCAGAGCTCTTTCATGGGACTCCACACTTGTAAAGACTCGATCCATTTAGCTAGCGGTTTTCAGCCCCGCCCACGCGTATCACAGAGCCGACCAATTACAGAGCTTTCACGCATCGTTGTGATGTGTAGTTAAATTTTTTGAGAGGTGCGTGTCGGCGTCAGCCACAGCGAGGGCTATGCGACCACATGAAGACTGTCCCGTACCATAAACGTGTTGGCAATGCAGAGGTATAAGGGGCCGATCACACCAAACACGCTTTTTGCGTTAAAAGGCACATCTTTTGAATGATTTACTGCCGGCTGCGAGCTGCGTTTTTGCCATTGCGTGTTGTGCACTCGCAGTTGGTACAGTAATCTGAGTGTGTCAAACAAGAACAGGTTGAGAAGCCTGGTGAAGGTGGCAGGCAAGATCATTGGTTTTAACCAAACTGGTCCAATGGTAATTTACCATACTGGTGTTTTAAAGAGAGCTCAGGGTATCCTATGCACCCCGGATCACCCATTTTACTCTGTGTTTCAGCTGTTGCCATCAGATCGTTTTGGAGTTCCTATTTGCAAGACAATCATAATGGTGGCCATTAGGTCATTAAATGAGTGGAGGGAGATGCACCTTCAACATGATGTATTGTATGTTGTGGGGTAATATTTTAGTAATGTGTACATGGAACTTGGAACATGGAACGGGATAATAAAGTTGAGTCTGAGTCAGTTGAAAAAAAGTCATCTATGAGCAGAAAAAGCATGTTACGTCAGTCGCGTCTTTTTCATTCTCCAATTAAATGAAAGCAGAGGTGGAGTTTCGGTTTAGGTGACAGCAGTGTTTGTGTTGTCAAGATGACTACAGAGACTTTTTAAAGACTAGTGGTTGCTGTTTCAAGTTTTTCAGAGCTGCATGACTTTACAAATCTTGAATATCACAATATTATTAAATATTACAATTATAATAGTAGCCCTTTTCACACATACAGACCGGTAATTTTCTGGAAAGGGATCATGTGTGAACAGGCTTTTTTGAAAATAGCGGTAAATTCGTTGCGGAAAAAGAGAAGTTGTAACATTTCCGTTAATGTGCCGGAATGCTGCGCTGTGTGAACGCAGAAGGAAGATTGCTGGAAAGAGTGCGTTAATGTCTAGAACTTGCTGACATGAGACGTCTGCTTTAGCCAATCAGAACACTCTGACGCATTCATGTTCACGTGGTTTATGACAATAAAAGCCTTTGAATATTTTTCCAGACACAGACACATTTGGCTGCTAGATGTTAGTCAGATCACGTTTCTATGTTCCTTCTTAATGCCAACTGTGGAAAAAAATGTACGATAAAATGCTTATGATTAACCGCCGTTTATTTACCTTCAAGCTCTGCTTTACGCATGCACGTGAAACAGCCGGTGATCGCCAGCACACATACACATTATGAACATTTCGACATGCGAATGTGTTCCTCCATATGTTTTCATATAAGTTCACAATATTCATCCATCCACAGAGTTTGTAATGTAGTCAAGTGTGTAAACATTTAGCTGCGGTTTGCGTTTCTACCTTTGGATGTCTCACAAAGCAGCTGCACAAATGCTAAAGCTTTAAATAAAAGTGAAACCATCAAGAAAAGCCTAACCACTTCTATGCATTACATGTGCGGCTGTTTAGAGCTTATTTCTGGTTAATTTCTGGTCAGAATTTACCGTTATTTTGGAATGGATGTGTGAATGGTCTTTTCCGAAAAAATTACGGAACTTTTCCGGAAAAATTACGGAACGTCTTTGTGAACGCCTGTGTGAACACCTTTTTTAAAAATTTACCGGTAAAGTCATTCTGGAAATTTTCCAGATATTTACCGGTATCATTGTATCACTACGGTATCATAGCAAAGGGGCTATTGTCAACAGCAACACTCTCGCACAATACTCAGCTGATTCAGTTGTTGCCTAGTGATGTAAAAAGCGCACCGCATTTTTTTTCTTGTCAACGAAAAAGACAGTGAGGTGAGCCTCTCGTTTTTGAAGCGTAATTTTGCGTTCGGTGTGGTTGGCCCCTTTATCAGCCTTTAGTTAGTGGTTGTTACCTTGGAATGTCGTGACTGACCAATCAGAATTGAGTATTCCAGACAGCCTTGTAATAATCTGCTAAAACAAGCTTCTGGATGTACTTGTCCCTAACTTAGAACATGACTGTTGTATAACTTTTCTCATGTTTTTCAGTACACCATCCACACTAAGAGAGTGCCTTTTGACAATGAAATCTCACCTTATTCCCTCTCTCCTCTCAGTAACAAAAGGTATGACTCTTCTCTCATCTCTGCATATGATGGAGCCAGTAATCAATTGTCAAACACAAAAAAGTACAAGTGTTGGGATGTTTTTTGTCTCATACACGATGACAAATTCAAAAGTAATCGCCATGACTTAACAGGGGAAGTTTAAACAGCGAAAAAAAAAAGAAAATTCTGTCATAATTGTCCCAAGATTGTGTGGATCTCTGTCCTCAACCGAAAAGGAGACATTTTGAAAAAATATAGTTTTTTTTAAGTTAAAAGTTTCAGCATTTAAAGCAGTAAGCAGTTGTATTTTTTGTTCTACTATAGAAGTCAGTGGTTACATCCACTGTTTGATTACTCGGCCCACACTGAAGGTCTTTGCACACCGAAGTCCGAAATTTTTATATGCGTTTTTTTCATATCTGATAAAATTCATCACCTACACAAACCTTGCACATTGAGTCTGATGCATATTAATTAATCCATTCTGAAAAAATGCTAAACATTTCGGAGTCAGTTTAAGCAGTGACGCTTTGTTCTCCTCTCTTTTCCAAAGTATAAAAGGAAAGGTATAGGCTACATATTGTGTTCATCTAATACATCATAGAGAGGAAGGAGAGTTCAGCTCATTATCAAGGAGCTGCGCTGGATTATCACAAATGCAAAGTTATTTCAGGAAATCTTCTGAATTTCGATACATTGCTTGTGATACTTCACACGTTTTCTTACGTATACAAATCTAGAACAGAAACTGGCAGTACAATAGACATTATATAATATTAATATAATAGATGGCAGCTGTGTTGACGTATTGGAGCAACTGACCAAAGCGGACCAGAGGCGTCTATTTGCAGATTTCCGCAATTGTTTATTGCCCATCAATGAGCTTATTTACTTGTAAATGGGTGTGCGTGTGTGTGTATATATGTATGTATGTATGTGTATATATATATATTTATATATACATTTATTTATGTATTCAGTTTTTATTGGTTTAAGTAATTTCACTGAATAATATGCAAATGTGTATAAGATTTATTTACAAAACAGTTTGTAAAGTAACATTTTCTGTCTTTTATATAGTAGATATATTATATGAGAGACTTGCTTTGTTTAACAAACAAGTGGAGCTAATTGGATTTGCACTGTAAACCTAAAATTAATTAAAAGTTAACAAGTTATCATTAATTATTTCACTACACTCTCAAAATCGTTCTGCAAAAACAGCAAAAAATGTCCGCAGATCTTATCTGGCCCTGCTGATTACCAGGATTCTTTAAATATCTTCTTTTATGAAACTCAAACCTCTTTGGAACAAGTGTAAAATGTATAAAGCATGACAGAAATGTATTATTCTAAGTTAATACTTATTAAAAATACTTTATTATTATTAAAATGTACTTTATATTATTTACTTATAAAACATTGCTCAATTTTGTGCTATTTGTATTGTTTTTGCCTGCAGTCACAAACTGTTGCGTTCACCCAGAAAGCCCGCGCGCAAGATTTCCAAAATCCCCTTCAAAGTTCTGGATGCCCCAGAGTTGCAGGATGACTTCTACCTCAACCTGGTACACTTCATTTACTCTGGAGATACATTATTTGGACTGTCTTTCTGTAATTATGAATAAATTTGTTGTCTGAGACAATGATTATGCAATTTACAAGTAGTTATACTGTAAAATGAACTTTTAGTAAACCATGTAATAAAGTTAAGACACGCAAAAAATGCTTTTATCTTGTTTTAGTCCAAATATCCAAATATTCTTAAATCAAGAAACATTTTCTAGACAAGCAAAAATATTGTCTTGTTTTCAGAAATAATTAGTCAACAATTAGTCAATTTTTGACTCTGACACGGCTAAAGACTCATTACAGTGGCGATTCATTTAAGGTACTGTGAGTCGACTCTTTTATAGATGAGTCAATAGTTTTAAACATGATGCACTTTCAGATATAAGCCCTAGCTCGATATTTCACTTCACTTAGAGCTGTGTTACAAACTACATGGAAGGTCATTTTCAAAAACTCATAATATGGGCTCTTTAAAAGGAAATATACGCATATTTAGTAACAGTCAGAGAATTATAGGTATGTGTGCTTTATTTCAACACAAAATTAAATTGAAAAAATTTAAAAAGGTCAAAAATAGTTGTCCAAAAAAAGCTTAAGAATTGTGTTGATTCAGCTCATTTTAAATAGTTTAAACAAGCAGCAAAATAGTTTAATTATACAGGGGTGTGTATAATACGCATCATCATTGTCATACATAACCATTACCGGTGTAGTGATTGGATTGTGTTGGTCAACAGGTGGACTGGTCAGCTGGGAATCTCTTGAGTGTTGGTTTGGGGGCCTGTGTTTACCTGTGGAGCGCCTGTACCAGTCAGGTATGATACAGCAGTTGAGATAAACAGTTCGGACCTGATCACACCGAACACGCTTTATGAATCAAGAGGCGCATCTTTTGAATGATTTTCTTATGGCTGCAAATGCTTTGCACGCTGCTTATATGCACCTCACATTTTTGCCGGTGCGCACTCTGCGCCCGCAGTTGAAAAAAAAAAGTCAACTCTGAGTGGAAAAAGCACATTACGTCAGTCGCTTCTTTTTAATTCTCCAATCAAATAAAAACAAAGGCGGGGTTTCTGTTGAGGTCACAGCAGAGTTTGTGCTGTCAAGACGACTACAGAGAGGCTGGTGGTCGTTGTTTCGAGTTATCCGGAGCTGTATGACTTCATAAATGTTGTTGAATATTACAGTTATAACAATATCAACAGCAATGGTCACACACAATGCACAGCTAATTCAGTCATTCCCTAGCTACACAAATAATCGCACCATACTTCTTTTTTCTTGTTAACAGTAGGTTAACAAGAGGCATTGCGGTGCACCTTGCGTTTTCAGAACAGAAAAGCGTGTTTGGTGCATACCTGTCAACAGTGGGATGTGAAAATAAAGGATATGCCCACTATAATAAGGGATCTAATAAGGGATGCCCCCCCACCCCGAACACATCCCAAACTTAGTAAATATGTTCATTTGGAGCTGTTTCATTGTAAATAAATTGTCAGTAATATGTTTTATTATTATTTACAAAAAGAAAAATAAATTGAATACGTTAGCAGCAAATACATTAGCAAACAGTTCAGCTTATTAAAATTAATAGCTTTTATAATGAAATAGAATTAAGCTATCAAATCTTATTAGCCGTTTATTCACTGTATAACTTACACATTCTGATTAAAGAGCAACAAATGAATCTCTTATTTCATTTGATTACATTAAATAACAGGTGTCACTTTAAAATGCACACATCTAACAGTATAATGAAATATTTCGACTGCTTTATTAAATTTTTATGCTCACTTAGGATGAAATTAGTTGTGTTTGTAAAAAACCCACCAAGATCGACTTCTTTAGATATTATTATTATTATTATTATTATTATTATTATTATTATTATTATTATTATTATTATTATTATTATTATTAATTATGTGTATATGTCTGTTCAAACAAGCACCCAAAACCCAGTCTTTCATTTGGCTTTAAATCGCGTGTACAGAATCCATTTGGGAAACAGTGTGTATTTATCACAATGGAGCGCATCAGCTGACAGTCACGCACCGCTGTATGACTGTTTTAAGGATTGCATATGAAGGGACGACAGCACCTTTAATGAAAAAGAAAGGGAATCCCACCGTTTATATTTATTTCAAAGTGTTTTCATGCCTAAACAAAGCGAAAGCACAGAACAGACTCACGTTTAAGAGCAAGGGCGGCCCCTTTTGGTTCGGTTGTATGGGTTGCGTATAGGGAGGATCGGCTCTTTAATGTTTATTTGCCACCCTTCAGAGAAAGAATGAATACGGGAGAAATACGGGAAAATACCTTTACGGGATGATAGTGGGATAGAACTGTAAAATACGGGAGAATCCCGGGAAAAACGAGAGGGTTGACAGGTATGGTTTGGTGTGATCGGCCCCTTATAGATGTGATTTAATATGATGCTATTATTAATGAGCTCTTGATTTTACGCAGGTGACGCGGCTGTGTGATTTATCAGTGGACGGCGACTCTGTGACATCAGTGTGCTGGAATGAGAGGGTCAGCATGAATCTCTTATACCTTATATTAGTTAAACTTGTTCAGGACGATATTCACTCATCTTTGTCATGCTTTCAGGGAAGTCTGGTGGCTGTTGGGACTCATAAGGGATTTGTTCAGATTTGGGATGCAGCCGGAGGGAGGAAGTTGACCAGTTTGGAGGGACATTCAGCACGCGTAGGTGTGTGTCATGTTCAGTCGCTACTTCAGACTTTCATTAAATTGAATTACACTACAAATAATTCAGCTGATTTATTAAGTGTGCATTGGATGCGCACTTCAGAATCTCGCCGGAAGTAGTAGGCCATCCGTGTACGGATTTTCGAATTCCATGAATTCGGACGTACTACTCGGCTCACATACTGATTTTAGCATACTATATAGTATGGAAGTATGTGGTTTCGGATGCAGCCCATGTCTTTGTTTGTTGCAAATACACCAATACCCTCTAGTGGTCAAAAGTATATACTGTATCTTTAAGAACAAATAATGCCCTGGCACAAAGTATCAATAAAACCTTTTTTATCACATACAGTAATTTTTTTACAATGATATATATCCACTTTAATTCACTTTGAAAAACAACGAATGTCAAATGCCACTATTTTATTTAAAACAGTATCATTCAGTTTACAATCTGCAAAACTGACATTTTCTAAACTGGTGTGAAGACTTCTTTACCTTAAAAATGGCCCTCAAAAGCTAAATTCTTCATATTTAGTGTCATATTTTGTGAAATGCATGATTTCTATGATTTAGCTATGATTTAGGAGCAAAACAGGCTCTATTGTTGGATTCCGGCACTCCACAATACCATAAATATGACAGAGATGGTCATAATCTGCTGATGTAAGATGTATATGTGTGTCTTCATCTTCTTTAAAGGCACACTATACGTGATTTTTTCATACAAATATCCAAAAAGATTAAGTAATGAAGACCACCACTCCCATGATTCCACACTCAAACGCATCATCAAACTATGCCTTTGTTTGTTGTGAATACTTGCCCTCTAGTGGTGAAATATATATATATTTATATACTGTGTGTTTTAAGATCAAATAATGCCCTGCCAGTTTCGAGTTACAAAATATATTTACAAAGTAAAATCTTTTTAACAGTTTTTTTTCCAGAATAAGTATGAAGATTTTTTTTTTTTATTATTTAAGCTTTAATTCACTTCGAAATACAATGAATGTCAAATGCCACTTTTAATGATAAAAAATTGTGACCAAAGTAATGACTTAAAATTATTTAAAATTGTATCATTCAGTTTACAATCTGCTAAACTGTGGGAAATGCTTCATTTAATGTTGGAGAACTTCAAATTGTCCGTGGCTGTTTGAATGTAGTGCTACTTGAGCTTTTTCCTCTGTCGTTATCGATCATTTTAACATTGAAATCAGATATAAGAATAAAGTAATGTCATACATGTAAAAAAATCAGCTGAGAATTTTACAAAAATTTATTTCAGGCAGTTATTCTGATGTTTATGGATTATACAAGACTTCTTCTTCTTAAAAACGGCAATGGAAAAGCTAAATTCTTCATATTTAGTGAAAAGCTATGATTTCTAGGATCAAAACAGGCTCTATTGCTGGAATCGGCACTCCAAAATAGCACAAATATGATGCAGATGGTCATAATCTGCTGATGTATGATGAGTGTGTATGTGTGTGTGTCACCTGGTGTCTGGTGTGTCAGGAGCGCTGGCATGGAACGGGGAGCAGCTGTCGTCCGGCAGCCGGGACAGAGTGATTCTGCAGCGGGACGTCAGGACTCCTCCTCCGGTGGAGAGACGCCTGCAGGGCCACAGACAGGAAGTGTGCGGCCTCAAGTGGTCTCCTGACCACCAGCACCTTGCCTCTGGAGGAAACGATAACAAGGTTAGAGGAT
Source organism: Danio aesculapii (assembly GCF_903798145.1). NCBI lineage: Eukaryota > Metazoa > Chordata > Actinopteri > Cypriniformes > Danionidae > Danio > Danio aesculapii. Next base: position 10,210,469 of record NC_079436.1, on the reverse strand, counting down.
CATCTGATTAGCAGAACAGCCATTCTTCATGCAGGAGTTAGCAGAGGACATGCTTAGATTTTAGGTTTGTGTATGTGGCTTTGTGCTTGTCCACTTTTGATCATTTCGACCAGTAGATGAAAACTCGTTCAGTTCCTTTTGCAGTGTGAACATTCATAAGGTCTAATGCGTCCACTAAATACAACTTTTGATCTTAACAAAATGATGGTGGAGGATGTAATGCGTTGCATCTATCCACTTGTGATCATTGTGAAAATTCATGTTAGTACCAGGTGGAAAACAGCACAGATCAGAAGCCATTTCTGATTTTTTTGCCTTCAGTATTGATTTAAGACTTGTAAATAATAAAAACGTGACCTTATCAAAAGTTATGACTAGGGCCAGACGGAATCTGTGGATGTTTTTTGCTATTTCTGCGCAGAATTGTGTTAAAAATCTGCGGATTTATGCGGAATTATTTTGGGAGTATCAAAGCTAAAACCTTAATATACGAAATAAAAAAGTAATACCTTTTTATTTATTTAGATCCACTTTATTTGGTAAACAAAGCAAGTCTCTCATATTATATATCTACTAAAAGACAGAAAATATTAATTTACAAACTGTATTGTAAATAAATCATATAAATATTTTATATTAGTCATATTGTCATATACATACATATACATACATACATACCTACATATATATATATACACAACAGTTGTGTCTGGTTCTCGAATCGGATTGGTTGATATCCGTGCGATATTCTGCAATATTTAAACTCATACAGCCCTTGTGTATTACTCTGCCCAGTGGTAAGCAGAGGACTACAGTTTGACAAATATTGCGGTGACAAATAAGAAAGGTGATTTGAGTGACTTTGAACGTGGCATGGTTGTTGGTGCCAGACTGGTCTGAGTATTTCAGAAACTGCTCATGTACTGGGATTTTCATGCACAGAGAATGGTCTGAAAAAGAGAAAATATCCAGTGAGCTGCATTTCTGTGGGCGCAGCTGATAGAAAGGCAACAGTAACTCAAATAACTCAAATACTCGTTACAACTGAGGTATGCAGAAGAGCATCTCTGAACGCACAACACGTCCAACCTTGAGACGGATGAGCTACAGCAGCAGAAGAACACACCGGGTGCCATTCCTGTCAGCTGAGAACAGGAAACTGAGGCTACAATTCACACAGGCTTACTAAAATTGGACAATAGAAGATTGGAAAAACGTTGCCTGGTCTGATGAGTCTCCATTTCTGCTGCGACATTCAGATGGTAGGGTCAGAATTTGGCATCAACAATATGAAAGCATGGATCCATCCTGCCTTGTATCAACAATTCAGGCTGGTGGTGGTGTAATGGTGTAGGGGATATTTTCTAGGCACACTTTGGGCCCATTAGTACCAATTGAGCATCATGTCAACACCACAGCCTACCTGAGTATTGTTGCTGACCATGTCCATCCCTTTACAGCGTACCCATCTTCTGATGGCTACTTCCAGCAGGATAACGCATCATGTCACAAAGCGTGAACCATCTGAGACTAGTTTCTTGAACATGACAATGAGCTCACTGTACTTCAATGGCCTCCACAGTCACAAGATTTCAATCCAATAGAGCACCTTTGGGATGTGGTGGAACGGGAGATTTGAATCATGCATGTGCAGCCGACAAATCCGCAGCAACTGCGTGATGCTATCATGTCAATATGGACCAAAATCTCTGAGGAATATTTCCAGTACCTTGTTGAATCTATGCCACAAAGAATTTAGGCAGTTCTGAAGGCAGTTCAAAAGAGGGTCCAACCCGGTACTAGTAAGGTGTACCTAATAAAGTGGCCGGTGAGTGTATTATACTATAATACACTACAGTTTACTGTTTATTTATTTATTTATAAAGCTTCCATTAGTGAGAATATTTTGTCAATATTGCTGTTTAATATCTTAGCCGAAATGAACAGGTTAATTATAAGTGTAATAAGAGAGAAAATAAACAGTAATGTTAATATAGATGATCATTTTGATTACATAGGTTTTATTTTATAATAAACTGTAAGCTAAAATATATAAGTAGGTAAGTTGATGTTATACTTTTTTGATTCATAAAAAGCATTCATTGCTTGCTCATGTCTATTGATTGTTAAAATCACTAAAAACAGGGTTAAAAAAAAAAATCTTACCTGTGAAATGTAATTTCCAGAGACGAGGGTTACTCTGCGATGATCTAAACAGCCACAATAAGCAAGCAATATAGGTATTTTACTCAATCTTGGTTAGAGATATAACATCCATGCAGGACTGGGTGACCGGTTTAAGATGGCGGCGGCATTGACGTACCATCCAGCGACTCATGAGGCATCTAGCCATCTATTATATAATGTCTATGAGTGAAACGCCTGAAGCTTCTTGTAGTTTCGAAACGGAACAACTACATAATTATTGAAGATAAACAGACTTCGTGCCTACTACACTAACTGTAGACTCTCACAAGTGATATTGATGAGATGTGTGATCTATGTGAAAGTGGCAGACTTTCTCCATATGTTCTGGGCTTGTCAAAAGTTGAGTGACAATTGGACACAAATATTTTAAACTCTGAATGATGCCTTTAATTTAGAAATTAAGTGTTGAAATAGCTGTTTTTTACGGAGACTCGTACACAAAATATTATGGCCTTCACTACTTTATAAGCAGAGAAGATTATTACTTGAGAAAATGAGACCCTTTTCCAGCATGAGTGTAAAATCAATTGTAAAATGAATGAATGAATGAGAGTTAACCAGTGTGTTTTGTGCTGCAGCTGCTGGTGTGGAACAGCTCAAGTCTCCTCCCTGTGCAGCAGTACAGTGATCACCTGGCGGCGGTGAAGGCCATCGCTTGGTCTCCTCATCAGCACGGCCTGCTGGCATCTGGAGGGGGAACAGCCGACCGCTGCCTGCGCTTCTGGAACACATTGACTGGACAGGCTTTACAGAGCACTGACACCGGTTCTCAGGTTTGCAACCTGGCCTGGTCCAAACACGCCAACGAGCTGGTAAGAAATAAACACAACACTCCAATCACAGTCCAGTCATGGAGTTTTTTTTCCAATGCTGCCTTTCACCATTGATGTCCCATAGGTCAGCACACATGGATACTCCCAGAACCAAATCCTGGTGTGGAAATACCCTTCACTCACACAGGTGGCCAAGCTCACGGGACACTCATATAGAGTGCTCTACTTGGTAAGTGGATTTGGTGGATCAAGTAAATTATCTGAAAATTACAGTGACTGAAGGAGGATCAAAACAATGCAAATGAAGAACACATGAATAACTGCTAATATTCACAACACATCCAAAAACAGAAATGCACTGCCGATTTTTATAACGCAACCAAATAGAGAAATGCACTATAAGTATTCGCAGTGCAACTAAATATAGAAATATGCTGCAAATATTTATGATGCAGCAATATAACGCTGCAAATATTCACAACGTAACCAAATATAGAAACATGCTGCAAATATTTATGATGCAACCAAATATAGAAACACACTTCAAATATTCGCAACACAACCAATTATAGAAATGCGCAGCAAATATTTGCAACGTAACCAAATATAGAATTGTGCTGAAAATATTCACGACGCAACCAAATATAGAAACGCACCTCAAATATTCGCAACACAACCAAATATAGAAACGCACCTCAAATATTCGCAACACAACCAAATATAGAAACACACCTCAAATATTCGCAACACAACCAAATATAGAAACGCACCTTAAATATTCGTAACGCGACCAAATATAGAAAAGCACCTTAAATATTCGCAAGACAACCAAATATAGAAACACACCTCAAATATTTGCAACACAACCAAATATAAAAACACACCTCAAATATTTGTAACGCGACCAAATATAGAAACGCACCTTAAATATTCGTAACGCAACCAAATATAGAAACGCACCTTAAATATTCGTAATGCAACCAAATATAGAAACGCACCTCAAATATTTGTAACACAACCAAATATAGAAACGCACCTTAAATATTCATAACGCAACCAAATATAGAAACGCACCTCAAATATTCACGACGCAACCAAATATAGAACCACGCCTCAAATATTTGCAACGTAACCAAATATAGAATTGTGCTGCAAATATTCACAATGCAACCAACGCGAAGCAAACATATATGATGGAACCAAATATAGAAACGCACCTCAAATATTCACAACACAACCAAATATAGTAATGCACTGCAAATATTCATGTCGCAACCTCAAATATTCGCAGTGCAAACAAATATAAAAACGTGCTGCAAATATTCATGACACAACCAAATATATAAACACACCTCAAATATTCACGACGCAACCAAATATAGAAACACGCCTCAAATATTCGCAGCCTAACCAAATATAGAAACGCACCTCAAATATTCGCAACGCAACCAAATATAGAAACGCGCTGCAAATATTCATGACACAACCAAATATAGAAACACACCTCAAATATTCGTAACGCAACCAAATATAGAAACAAATATTCATGATACAACCAAATATAGAAACACACCTCAAATATTCGTAACGCAACCATATATATAAACGCACCTCAAATATTCGTAACGCAACCAAATATAGAAACGCACCTCAAATATTCACGATGCAACCAAATATAAAAATGCACCTCAAATATTCGTAACGCAACCAAATATAGAAATGCACCTCAAATATTCGTAACGCAACCTAATATAGAAACGCACCTCATATATTTATAACGCAACCAAATATAGAAACACGCCTCAAATATTCGCAGCCCAACCAAATATAGAAATGCACCTCAAATATTCGTAACGCAACCAAATATAGAAACACACCTCAAATATTCGTAACGCAACCAAATATAGAAACACACCTCAAATATTCGCAGCCCAACCAAATATAGAAACGCACCTCAAATATTCGTAACGCAACCAAATATAGAAACGCACCTCAAATATTCGTAACGCAACCAAATATAGAAACGCACCTCAAATATTCGTAACTCAACCAAATATAGAAACGCACCTCAAATATTCGTAACGCAACCAAATATAGAAATGCACCTCAAATATTCACAATGCAACCAAATATAGAAACGCACCTCAAATATTCGTAACGCGACCAAATATAGAAACACACCTCAAATATTCATAACACAACCAAATATAGAAATGCACCTCAAATATTCACAATGCAACCAAATATAGAAACGCACCTCAAATATTCACAATGCAACCAAATATAGAAACACGCCTCAAATATTCGCAGCCCAACCAAATATAGAAACGCACCTCAAATATTCGCAACGCAACCAAATATAGAAACGCGCTGCAAATATTCATGACACAACCAAATATAGAAACACACCTCAAATATTCGTAACGCAACCAAATATAGAAACAAATATTCATGACACAACCAAATATAGAAACACACCTCAAATATTCGTAACGCAACCAAATATAGAAACGCACCTCAAATATTCGTAACGCAACCAAATATAGAAACGCACCTCAAATATTCACGATGCAACCAAATATAAAAATGCACCTCAAATATTCGTAACGCAACCAAATATAGAAATGCACCTCAAATATTCGTAACGCAACCTAATATAGAAACGCACCTCATATATTTATAACGCAACCAAATATAGAAACACGCCTCAAATATTCGCAGCCCAACCAAATATAGAAATGCACCTCAAATATTCGTAACGCAACCAAATATAGAAACACACCTCAAATATTCGTAACGCAACCAAATATAGAAACACACCTCAAATATTCGCAGCCCAACCAAATATAGAAACGCACCTCAAATATTCGTAACGCAACCAAATATAGAAACGCACCTCAAATATTCGTAACGCAACCAAATATAGAAACGCACCTCAAATATTCGTAACTCAACCAAATATAGAAACGCACCTCAAATATTCGTAACGCAACCAAATATAGAAATGCACCTCAAATATTCACAATGCAACCAAATATAGAAACACACCTCAAATATTCGTAACGCGACCAAATATAGAAACACACCTCAAATATTCGTAACGCAACCAAATATAGAAATGCACCTCAAATATTCACAATGCAACCAAATATAGAAACGCACCTCAAATATTCGTAACGCAACCAAATACAAAAACGGACCTCAAATATTCGCAACACAACCATATACAAATTTTCATTACAAGCTATCAAAGATTCTGTTTACTTTCGGTCATAAAGTATGTTAAACTCTCTTTATATAGAAAACCCCCCTTTTTTTAATTGTGGATACATTTAGGTTTCATTGAGTCCAATCATCTTCAGAGTGTGCTACTAGTGAAGCTCATTATAGTTCACAGAGTCACCGTGGATGGTGTAAACGGCCGTATTGTTCATAATGCATTGCTGTCTCTGGATCGTATTTATAACGAAGTACAAATGACCGGCGAAGATGGGGACTAATCAGATCTTGGCTCTGTAATGAAATAATGTGATCCTGTGCAGTTCAGAAGTGACTGTGTGTTGTGGATGTGTGTGTGATTTCTGTTCAGGCCGTGTCTCCGGATGGTGAGGCCATCGTAACAGGAGCAGGAGATGAAACACTGCGCTTCTGGAACGTCTTCAGCAAAACACGCTGCACCAAGGTCAGCTTAGAGTCTTGAGTCTCGCTTGGCTTTTAAAGAGATTTTTCACTTAAAAAGAAACATTCTGCCATCATTTATTCATCCTCCACTTGTTACAAACCTGTTTAAGTTTGTTTTGTTGAACACAAAAGAAGATATCCTGAAGAATGTTAAAAAAAAACAGCCATTGACTTCCATGGTATTTTGTTCCTACTATGATTATCACTTGCTCATACAAGTTAAAACACTTGAGTGAGGTTAAATGTGGAGAAAATTTAGATTTTTGGGTGAACTATTCCTTTAACTTCAATCTCAAGTAGTTGTTACGAAACACAGGTGTAAAAGATTTTGGATTGCTCATTTTAACCACTTCTAGATGCCAAAAACATATTAATTTGAATTGATTTTTTAGTATAAACACTGATGTGGTCAAATATGTTTTGAGTGTCAAATACACTCGAGGACTTTTAGCTTAGCTTAACATTGAATCGGATTAGACCATTAGCATCGCTCTCAGAAATGACCAGAGTTTCGATAATTTCCCTATTTGAAGCTTGATCCTTCCAGATGTTTTTTTGTCCCAACAAGAGGACATCTCTGGGAAAAAGAAGACATATGGTCACCCTACCATTTACACCTGTGTTTACCATCATTCACTTGGAAGTAGATAAAAAAAATCCCCATCTTAACCCTTTGGGGTCTAAGAGAATTTTGGAGCATTTGTGGCCTTTTTAGTTCAGCATAATCTGTGCGACAATGATATGCAACAAAGATGAATGTACATACACCGGCCACTTTGCTGATCTACTGGGATTTTTATGCACAACTATCTCTAAGGTTTACAGAGAATGGCCTGAAAAAGAGAAAATATCCAGTGAGTAGCAGTTCTGTGGGCGCAAATGCCTTGTTGATGCCAGAGGTCAGAGGAGAATGGCCAGACTGGTTCCAGCTGATAGAAAGGCAACAGTAACTCAAATAACCACTCATTACAACCGAGGTCTGCAGAAAAGCATCTCTGAATGCACAACACGTCCAACCTTGAGGCAGATGAGCTACAGCAGCAGAAGATCAGACTGAATGCCACTCCTGTCAGCTAAGAACAGGAAACTGAGGCTACAATTCACACAGGCTCACCAAAGTTGGACAATAGAAGATTGGAAAAACGTCACCTGGTCTGATGAGTCACGATTTCTGCTGCAGCACCATTCGGTAGGGTCAGAATTTGGCGTCAACAACATGAAAACATGGATCCATCCTGCCTTGTATCAGTGGTTCAGGCTGGTGGTGTTATGATGTGGGGAATATTTTCTAGGCACACTTTGGGCCCATTAGTACCAATTGAGCATCATGTCAATGCCACAGCCTACCTGAGTATTGTTGCTGACCATGTTCATCCCTTTATGACCAGTGTACCCATCTTCTGATGGCTACTTCCAGCAGAATAAACGCACCATGTCACAAAGCGTGAATCATCTCAGACTGGTTTCTTGAACATGACAATAAGTTTACTGTACTCAAATGGCCTCCACACTCACCATATCTCAATCCAATAGAGCAGCTTTGGGATGTGGTGAAATGGGAGATTTACATCATTGATGTGCAGCCGGCAAATCTGCTGCAACTGCGTGACGCTATCATGTTAATATGGACCAAAATCTCTGAGGGAATATTTCCAGTACCTTGTTGAATCTATGCCATGAAGGATTAAGGCTGTTCTGTAGGCAAAGGTGGGTCCTACCCGGTACTAGTAAGGTGTACCTAATAAAGTGGCCGGTGAGCGTATGTATATCCTTGCATTGAAACCCATAATAAATATTAAGTGTAGTTATACAGTATGTTTTAGGAAAATAAAAGTGACAGAAACAAACCCCAAAAAATCACATACTAAATATTTCTGAATAAAACCAGTCTTGGCTAGAATTTTTACTACAGAATCATGAAAAAATCCTTATTTTCACTCTTTCTGAAGCAAGAAAACAATCTTTAAAATTCTGTAAACATTTTTTGTCATGAGGGGAGTTGTAATGGGCCTTGAATATTTAGTAGACTCATGTCTTGGCAGACAAAAGAACCTCCCCAATCAATGCTAATGTTGGTGTTGTGAGCACCAGCCAGAATAAAGAAAGAAATGTGAGAAGATTTGATTCAGTTACACTAGGTGTACACAGAGCCAAATGTACCTGTTTCACAGTGTTTTCTTCTGTCTGCAGGAATCCAAATCAGTGTTGAACCTGTTCACCAGGATACGGTAATCCAGTCCGTCCTCGAACGACATGAAGCCTTCAGCTCGCTCTGTTCTGTGTCCTGAACACTCCAGATCCTCTGACAGAGACCGAGACCCAGCACTTCCTCACTCACTTTTATACTGTTTTACTCTGTCAGAATGAATTATGTCAAGAGTCACTCAAGCTCTTATTATTGTACATTGTGGATGTCCAAACAGATGTGCTATTGTATAAGTAGAAGTTATAGAGAAATGAAGCTATATGACCTATATTGTCATTATCATGACTCAGTCATGAGGTTGTATGAAAATTCAATATTTTATATGTGTGTATCAAAACAGATCATGAAATCTGTGAAAAATAAATACACTTCACACTAATCCTGTTGTTGTTTATGACAAATGAACAAGAGGATAGGACTGTTCAAAAGTTTGGGTCTGTAAGATTTCTGTTTTCAATAAATGCTTTAAAGATTTCTATATATTAATGAATCAAGAAAGTGTTTCACAAAAAAAAAACATTCAAAATAAGAGTGATTTCTGATGGATGATGATCCGGTTCAAACAAATATAGCGGTGTAAAAAACCCTACAAGCTCTTCTTTTCCTAAAGTGGAATTCTTAAAAGCTTTAATAAGTGACTAGCGTTGAGGTATACTCACTATAACAGCCAAGAATACGACACCAGAAATCAGTGATCGGAGTTTAAAAACTATAAATATTTCTGTTACAAAGACACATTGATCTGCTTGTTAACCCCCTGGCAGAGTATGGACTAGTTGGACTTATAAAAGCTTATAAAAAGGCCACTATCCAAAAACCGTTACACAGCACTGAAGAGCCAGGATAACACTTAAAACTACTCAGACTGTGCTTGCATGAAAGAAGAAAGGCATACACTGAGAATGGCTTGAGGGGGAGTAAATTATGGGTTAATTTCCATTTTTGGGCAAACTACAGGGTGGGCCATTTGTATGGATACACCTTAATAAAATGGGAATGGTTGGTGATATTAACGTCCTGTTTGTGGCACATTCGTATATGTGAGGGGGCTTGTAAATAACTCATTAAAAAATATTAAGGTGTATCCATATAAATGGCCCACCCTTTATTTCTTTACAAGTTTGACATTTTAGTGAACATTCAAAAATCTCACACAGAATCAGTTCTAGAGTTCGACAAATCATTGAAATGTCAAAATGACACCCTGAAAATTAAGCAAACTATGTAGATAATATGGCTTCTATAGCAAAAAACAACAACACTGATGTTATCCTAGAACTCCTAAAAGTCATGGGTAAATTGAGCATTTTATAATAGAATATGACAAAAATACAGATTTTTTTTCTCTCTTTTTTTTTGTAAGCGACCACTTACATTAGAGCTGTGGTGAAAAATCTCTTGCGTAAACAATTATGCATCACATCAGATATTTTCAAAATGCATCGCTGTTCTCTCTTAAATGGATTCTGGATTTAGTTTAAACAGCAGATGGCGCTGTATGCTTTACAAACAGCCGTATTCTGCTTGCATCCAATTCCTTACAAATACCACTTCAACCTAAAAAAAATTACTAAGGCTACAGAAGGTTTACGGGAATTACAGGTGTGTTTATAGTGAGCTGTGTTTACGTTAATCAGTACTAGACTCAACTGAACATACTCCCTTATGAACATTTAAAGGTGCCCTATACTGAAAATCTGGGTATACCTAGGCATGGTAGAATAATAAGAGATCAGTATGGAAATGGCCACAGAGGGATCCTCAGACCCTATTGTATCCTCGTTCTCATGTAAAACCCTCACTGTGACTCACAGGCACGCATGTCAGCTGCATGTACTTCAGGCCACATTCTAGCCATCTGGACATAATGAGCTATCACGTCATCATGAGATCAGCAGTCAAAACACAGACTCATATGTTGCTCAGTGAGACAACAATGTCCATTTCCTCCCTTGGTTATTTTTAAGTTTATATCAAACATACTATTTATGTGGGACTCTTATTTTGAAAACGGGCGACGCAGTTTGTTTTCTATACACTGCTATGTAATGACTCCATGAGATGCTCGTTAGAACACAAAATACAGCTTATACGAATTATACATGTACTCAGCTCCACTCCGAAGAGGCATAAGGTATGTTTAATTGTATCTTTTGTTCATTTATCATGTTTTTTTGTGAAATTTGCTGCGCATGTTTCAACAAACACATGTAGACTGCTGTGTGTAAGTGTGTACATACAACCCCAAATCAGAAAAAGTTGGGACCGAGTGGAAAACGCAAATAAAAAGAAAGAAAGAAGTGATTTCTAAATTTACTTTGTCTTGTGTTTCATTGCAGACAATACAACAAACATTATTTAAAGGGCACCTAGTTTACCCCTTTTTTAAGATTTAATGTTAATTAGGGCTGTCAAATTGATTAAAAAATTAACTAATTAATCACACTTTTTCTGTAATTAATCATGATTAATCACAAAACGCCATATTTATTACAGAAATAAAAACACAGGCATGTAAGTGCCATTTGAATTTCAAAACAATCACTGCCAATAACAAACAAAAAAGTGGACTACAAAATAAATACAAAATACAGGCATTGCAAATATAATAATAATATAATAATAAATAATAATAATAATAATAATAATAATAAAGTATTGAATACAAACAATTGTAGTTATTGTAAAGTTGTATTGCGAGTTGAGAACATTAATTATAAAGTATAACAAAGTATAACAATTTTGCTTAGTCCTCCTTAACATTTAGCCTGTTGCTCAGACAGTCCAGTCTATTGACATTATCGGGGGACAATGTGGCCAAATGGTGCATCAAAGGCAGGTACCAAAGACTATAAACTTCTTACAGGGACTTTGGTCACACCATCTCTAAACATTTAATTCTAAACAGCTTTGAGGAATATGGACACTGCAAAGACCATAGAATACATATAGAATGCCTTAAAGAGACTTTGGACACTTGTTGCTAGGAAACGCACACACGCACAACGCTCGCAGTACAACGCACTCGGTGAGCGAGGGATCCCTTCAGATTCATCAACACGCACGATCGCGTTCATCAAATTTGCTTAAACTAAGCGTTCTAAAGTATAGCTGTATTTTACAAGCAAGGATTCTGACACAGCAACGTGAAGCAGACGCTTTACAAAAGTTGCGTGTAGGGGGGAAACACGCCAAATTTAATGAAACTTTTGAGGGCTCATGGAAGCAACTAAAAGGCAGAGAAATGGGCTGTCTTTGACAGTTTGCGACATCATCTGACACTTTCACTGAGTACATTTACATGGACACCAATACTACTATTTTATAATGAAGATAATACTCTGATTAAGCGTCGACCATGTAAGCAGCGATTTTTGATTACCTTAAAAGAATCACCCGAGTCCCGAAATGCAGAGGTTTTTCCTTTTCATTCAACATGCGGTATCAAATTCCATTAAAACAACACTCTTCCTGCAGTCCTTACATCATAGTTTCATCCAATAATTGTCACGGGGCATGAACAATATGTTGCTGAATGAAAGTGAACTGCTGAACTACATTTAAAGTCTAAAGATTAAAAATGAAACACCCGAAATTGCATAAAACTCTGGAGGAAACGCAGGATAGCCTGGTGATGCGACATTAATTGTTTTATCTTGAAATTCCCTTCTAAAAGAACTTCCTTGGTATTTACCATATTTCTTTGCACGTTAAACACACGTCGACCACAACAGGAAATAAAAAAACTGCAACTGCGTCAATTGCGTTATTTTTTTTACGCATTAAATATTTCTAATTAACATGCTAATTTTGACAGCCCTAATATTAATATTATAGTTCTTCTGAGTGTGCCAGTTTAGGTTCAGTTCAAAACACAGTTAAGATTTTTTATTATAATGGGTTAAAAGCGTCAAGTAGATTTTTCACCATAGGTGCCCTTTAATGTGTTCCTCATTGTGGAGAAGTGAGACTTCTCCCCTCCGTCTCTGACGGCCGCACCAATATATACACACACACACACACACACACACACACACACTCTGCACTTACCTTCATCTCTTCCTCCTCCGTCAGCGGTGATTTTGATGAGTGCACGCGTCATGTCACCGGCATTCTGTCATTCCTCCACAGTTTCATCTCCCCCCCTATAATCTCACATGGAGCATACTTGCACACACCCATTGTCTGCGTGTTTTCGTTTGTCTGTTTGTTGTCTGTTTGTTAGGGGGGTTCGGACTTCAGCGCGAGACCGGCAAACCTGAGTGAAGGAAGGGCGCGCGCTTATGACATCAGAAGCCGCGCCTTGGGAGTTCGCGCGCTGAAAGTCCGACCGTACCATTTGTGTTTATGTGGGTACAACCAGCGTTGTTGTTTGTCCTGTTTTACAGGAAGAGAGCGGTAAAGGGTTGTATGTGGTTAATGTTGTATGTGTTATTTGTCTGTTAAGCAGACAATGTATTATGTTTAAAGAGATGCCATTTAAGGCAAAGTTAAAAGAGAGATAAATTTAGGTACATACCTGAATGGCTTACGCCAATCGATGGGCGGAGTCTGGAGTATAAAGAAGGACGCCAGACTCCAGCTCAGGGTCAGTTTACCTGGCTAGCGAGCGTGCTGTGGCAGAGCCGTGAGCAATCTTCTGAGTGAGTGGATACTGGTATACAGTGGTTACGTTTGATTGTTTTTTTTTCTTATTTGGTTTGTTTTTGTGTTATATATATATATATATTCGTCTTTATATTTAATTTGTTGATTTGGTACTTTGTATTTTTGTATATATATTTTTGGATTTTTTTATGGACACTGTATATATTTTGCACTGGACATATCCTCCACATCGTTGTAAATAAATACCACCTTTTTTTACACTTCCGGGTCAGGCCATTGTGTTTTGGATTTTTGCCATTGGGTTTTTTTTGTTTCGTTTTGGGTTTATTGTGATTATCAAGGCCTCCCACGCCTCCTAGTGGACCTACTCTGGGTTCACTACATCACAGTTGGTGTCAGAAGCGGCGGCCACCCGGAAGAGAATGAGGAGGAGGAAGCTGGGTTTACGATCTGCTGTGAAGGACGCAGCTTGGCGTAGACTGTCGTCTGGTGGAGAAGAGGCAGCTACGGAGCGTCCCAGCACCAGTGAGCCTTCTACTCAGTCCAGTGAGGGCATGGCGAGTATGATGAGGGATTTCCTCAAGGCGCAGCAAACAAGAGAGGAGATGTTTCTTCGTGAGCTGCGGGGACTTCGTGAGTCGATACGGCCGACGGAGCTGACAACGCCATCGCCCAGTAGAGTATCCACAGGGGAGACATCACCCCCACCTACCCCACCACCACCCGCAGTTTCATCACTCCGAGTCCAGCGGATGAGTCATCCAGAAACGCCATTACCACCCTTAAAGGCTGATGATGACATCGAGAATTATCTGCGGCGATTCGAACGTCTGGCCCGAACGTGGCAGTGGCCTCGGGAGGAGTGGAGCTGTCGGCTGGTGCCATTACTGACTGGTCGAGCGCTGGAGGCATATCTTGCAATGGATGAGGTCAGTGCTGATGATTATGTACAATTAAAAGACTCTCTTCTGCAGAAATACAACGTGTCTGCAGAAACATACCGTCAGCGCTTCAGAGCGTCTACGTCACCAGAAGGAGAGTCACCGACGGAAACATATCATCGCCTGAAACACTTGTATCAGCGCTGGATTCGACCAGATCTTCACTCTAAAGATGAGATCGGTGAGCTGATTATCATGGAGCAACTGCTGAGGGTTATGGATCCAGATACCAGGACATGGGTCAAAGAACATGAGCCAGACTCTGGACTGGTAGCAGCAAAGTTGGCCCAACAGTACATGAACGCTCATCGCCCCGGCCTGCGCACGCAACCTTCGAAAGGTAGAGCACGACACACATTTCACAACACTGACAATCAGCACTCGCATGAACTTGAGACTGAACGTTCACATACACTGATCTGTTATGCATGTCAGCAAAAGGGACACAAAGCATCTGTGTGCCCAGCCCGGAAATCGAAGCTGACAGGGTTTTGCTATGCACCCAGAGAGGGGGATGCTAACAGTGACTTTGATGTGGGACAAAATGTTGATTTGTTGGACATTACTGTGAATGGTTTGGAATTGAAAGCACTGCTTGATACAGGAAGTTCGATTTCCCTGATCAAATCATGTCATGTCTTTAATGTTGACTATACTAACACCACGGAAGTACAATGTATTCATGGGGATATAAAGAGGTATCCGAAAGCAGAGGTACTTGTGGGCATTCAAGATCAAATGTATTTAATGAATGTTGCAGTTGTCACTAACTTACCTACAGACATGATTTTAGGAAGAGACCTCCCAGTACTAAATGAACTGTGTGTTGAATCTACCAAAAAGATCTTTGAAGGTGGGAATGTAGATGAAATTACATGTACTGTTATGACACGTTCAAAAGCTGGTTTGCAACCACTACCAGACTTGGACAGTAGTTTGCTACAGGTTGGGACTAAGGCCCCAAAGAAAACTCGTCAGCAGAAACGGCTGTTAAAGCATCTGGGTTCTCCAGTACCCAAACCTGATACAAGTGGTCTGGAGGTGAGGGACTGGCAGATCCCAGAAAACATTGCTGAACTGCAAAGAAATGATCAAACTTTGAAAACATTGTTTACAAGGGCAGAAAAACAAAATAACACTAACTTGAATGATGAAAAGTTTATTATCAGTGATAATTTGTTATATGTACAAGTGGGGAATGTGAAACGTTTGGTTGTACCCTTGTCTTGTCGTCCAATTGTATTACAGCTTTCACACACACTTCCATGGGCAGGACATTTAGCATTTCACAAAACATACACACGCATAAGCTCACGTTTCTATTGGCCTACCATGTACACTGATGTTCAGACATACTGCAACACTTGCACCACATGTCAGACAACCAGTGCGGTACGTCAAAGAGACAAGGCTCCGTTACATCCCTTACCCATTATCTCAACCCCTTTCCGCCGCATTGCCATGGATATTGTGGGACCACTAGAAAGGAGTAGTGCGGGACACCGCTACATACTTGTCATCTGTGACTACGCCACACGTTACCCCGAAGCATTCCCACTTCGCACAGTTACCACCACAAAGGTATTACATGCTCTTATACAACTGTTTTCCAGGGTAGGCATCCCCGACGAAATCATCACAGACCAGGGAACCAATTTTATGTCACGGGTGATGAAGCAGTTTCACCAGCAGTTGGGCATCACTGCACTAAGGACGACCCCTTATCACCCGCAGACGGATGGGCTGGTGGAGAGATTTAATGCAACACTAAAGAACATGCTACGGAAGTTTGTAAATGACACTGGAAAGGACTGGGACAAGTGGCTACCGTTCCTGCTGTTCGCCTATAGGGAGGTACCTCAAGCATCCACAGGTTTCGCCCCTTTTGAGTTGATGTATGGCTGGCCAGTCCAGGGGCCGTTAGACTTATTAAAGAAGGCATGGACAAAGCCTCAAGCAGCAGAAGAGGGCAGCAGCATCATCAATTTCATCCTGGAAATGAGGGAGAGGCTGGAGACCTACAGGGAGCAAGCGGAGGAAAACCTGAAAGAGGCACAAGACAAGCAAAAGAAATGGTATGACCAAAAGACCCGTCTACGCCAATTTCAACCAGGGCAGAAGGTATTATTACTATTACCCACGTCAACTACA